>NC_057810.1:627377393-627388263 GCF_018294505.1 Triticum aestivum | reverse complement strand
ACGCCGCCCCGATCCCGTTGCCCCCGAGCTCGACGCCGGGGCCCGACGCCGCCCCGCCGTCGCCGGGCTGCCCCGCCCACCACTCCATCGCCGGAACGCCATCGTCGCCGTCCTCTCCGCTCGACGCCGTCGCCGGAGACCACCTCGTCGAATTGCCTCCCCTACATCGTCGGCGTCCTTGTCTTCCTCCTCGCGCCCTGCTGCCCAGTCCCTGCAACCCCTTGTGAGCACCACCCCCATCTCCCTCTTTGACCCCGCGCCAGAGTCGTCCTCGATGGGACTCGCTCGCCCGCGTGCTCCCGCAGCTCCGCCCGACCCTCGCCCCATAGCCTTCCCCGCGGCCTGGTGCCCGCGGCCACCCTGTCGTGCACAGCACCCGCACCGTGGCCTCCCCGCCCCGCAGCCTCTTCGCCCGTAGCACTGCACTCCCGCCCGAGCGCACACGCCCCCGTCCGGCCACTGCTGCCCCTTGCCCAGCGCTCCTCGCCGCGGGCGCCTCTCCACCGGCCACGGCCAGCGCGCCCCGCTCCGGCCATGGCCTCACCGTGGCCACCGGCCCCCTGCTCCGGCACCTTGCCGGTTCCGCCCGCACCTGGGCGTGCGCCCGCTCGGGTCGCATCCTGCACCCGCGCCTGCTAAGCGGTGCCCGATAGGCCCCTGTGCCTATGACATGTGGGGCCGAGCCCTGGAACGTTAAAAAAAGAGATATAAAAAATGGATTAAAAATAAATAAATAAATAAGAATATTAATTAACTAGATTAATTAAGTTAATTAAATCCTGAATAGTTGACTAGTTAAATTTACTTAACCTGCTAATTAAAGTAAGTAACTGTTAATTAGATATCAGTCAATGACAGAATGGACCCACGCGTCAGTTTGACCAAGTCAACTGACTGTTGACTGCTGACATCACCCTGATGTCATGCTCGCATCATAATGGCATTTCCTAATTAAATTAATTCTTTTAATTCTAAAAATGAATTAAATCTTTAAAATTAATATAAAATAGTCCATAACTCGGATGAAAATATTTTTTCATGAAAGTTGCTCAGAACGACGAGACGAATCCGGATACGCAGTCTATTCGCGCGCCATACATCCCTAGCATAGCAAACCTGCAACATTTCACCTCCGGTTCATCTGTCCGAAAACGCGAAACACCGGGAATACTTTCCCGGATGTTTCCCCCTTTCGTCGGTATCTCCTCCTACCGCGTTAGGGCACACCTAACACCGCTCATTTTCATGTCTTGCTTCGTCATGCTTATGTTTGCATTATATTTATTGTTTCTTCCCTCTTTTCTCTCTGGTAGACTACGAGACCGACGCTGCTGCTACCCTGTTCGACTACGGAGTTGACGACCCCCTCCTTCTTGCCAGAGCAACCAAGCAAGCCCCCACCTTGATCACCAGATATCGCCTATTCTCCTCTATACTGCTTGCATTAGAGTAGTGTAGCATGTTACCGCTTTCCGTTAATCCTATTCTGATGCATAGCCTGACATTGTTGCTACATCTGTTGATACCTTACCTGCAATCCAAAATACTTAGTATAGGATGCTAGTTTATCATCTGTGGCCCTACATTCTTGTTAGTCTGCCTTGCTATACTATTGGGACGTGATCACTCGGGAGGTGATCACGGGTATATACTATACATATATACATACTATACAGATGGTGGCTAAAGTCGGGTCAGCTCATTGAGTACCCGCACGTGATTCTGATGTGGGGGTTGGAAGGACAGGTGGCTCCATCCCGGTAGAGGTGGGCCAGGGTTCCCGACGGCCCCTGACTGTTACTTTGTGGCGGAGTGATAGGGCAGGTTGAGACCACCTAGGCAAGAGGTGGGCCTGGCCCTGGTCGGCGTCCGCGGTTACTTCATAATAACACGCTTAACGAGATCTTGGTATTTGATCTGAGTCTGGCCATTGGCCTATACGCACTAACCAACTACGCAGGAAAGATATGGACACTCAATGTCGTGGTATTAGCCGAAGCCTTTGTGATGTCAGCGACTGAGCGGCGCGCGCCGGGTTGGACTGTGTTAACGCAACTTCCTTTGTAATGGAGGTTGCTAGGTCTGCTTCCAGCCGCGTACGCAACATGCAGGTGTGCAATGGGCGATGGGCCCAGACCCCTGCACGCATAGGATTTACACCGGCGTGCTGACCTCTCTGTTGTGCCTAGGTGGGGCTGCGACGTGTTGATCTTCCAAGGCCGGGCATGACCCAGGAAAGTGTGTCCGGCCAAATGGGATCGAGCGTGTTGGGTTATGTGGTGCACCCCTGCATGGAAGTTTATCTATTCGAATAGCCGTGTCCCTCGGTAAAAGGACGACCCGGAGTTGTACCTTGACCTTATGACAACTTGAACTGGATACTTAATAAAACACACCCAGACAAGTTCCACAGACAACCCGGTGATCGCTTTTCCACAGGGCGACGAGGGGAGGATCGCCGGGTAGGATTATGCTATGCGATGCTACTTGGAGGACTTCAATCTACTCTCTTCTACATGCTGCAAGACGGAGGCTGCCAGAAGCGTAGTCTTCGACAGGATTAGCTATCCCCCTCTTATTCTGGCATTCTGCAGTTTAATCCACCGATATGGCCCTTTACACATATACCCATGCATATGTAGTGTAGATCCTTGCTTGCGAGTACTTTGGATGAGTACTCACGGTTGCTTTTCTCCCTCTTTTCCCCTTTTCCCTTCTACCTGGTTGTCGCAACCAGATGCCGGAGTCCAGGAGCTAGACGCCACCGTCGACGACGACTCCTACTACACTGGAGGTGCCTACTACTACATGCAGGCCGCTGACGACGACCAGGAGTAGTTTAGGAGGATCCCATGCAGGAGGCATGCGCCTCTTTCGATCTGTATCCCAGTTTGTGCTAGCCTTCTTAAGGCAAACTTGTTTAACTTATGTTTGTACTCAGATATTGTTGCTTCCGCTGACTCGTTTATGTACGAGCACTTGTATTCGAGCCCTCGAGGCCCCTGGCTTGCAATATGATGCTTGTATGACTTATTTTACTTTTAGAGTTGTGTTGTGATATCTTCCCATGAGTCCCTGATCTTGATCGTACACATTTGCATGCATGATTAGTGTACGATTGAATCGGGGGCGTCACACTCCTCTAGACCTACTTTCGATCCTACATTAGTAGACTTTGTGCTTGGTCGGTGAGATGAGTACGACTCTACCCCTCGCGCCCTCCTGCGCGAAGGCGCCGTCAAAGTGCATGACCCAACCATCGGGCACCTCATCGCCAGGCGTGAGGGACTGGCCCTCGCCCAGCCCTAGGTCGAGAGCGTCCATCCATTCCGCCACGAAATTGGCGAGGGTCGCACCCTTGATGACCCTGGTCGTGCTGAACTCCAGTTGGAAGGCTTGCAGCTTGATGTTCCACTCTGGAACCCTCCCAGTAGCATTGGGGCTGGGCGGCACCTTCTCCAGGGGGTATGTGGAGACGACCTTAATGGGGTGGCCCTAGAATTAGTGGTGTAGCTTCCTTGAGGCGACGAGGAGTGCGAGCACGAGCTTCTGTTGCATAGGGTAGTGTGTGCGCTCATCCAGCAGCACAATGCTGACAAAGTATACCGTGTGCTCAACAAGGGCCGAGGTGTCGATGGCGCCCCTCTTCGCATGGGGCACAGGGGACTCAGGCGCCCCATTTGTTGGTGAAGTGACGAGGGCCTCAGGGGCGCCGCCCTGAGGTGGCGAAAGTTGCGCAACCCCTCACGGGTTGCCTGGCCTCGCGCCTGCGCAGGCGCGCTCTTCCTAGACTGCCATGAGCGTCACGCTGGCCGAGTGAGGGGTGGCTACCAAGTAGAACACCAAGGGCTCATGAGGACGAGACGCCACCATAACAGGTGGGCTTGTGAGGTATCTTTTGAGGTCCTGGAAGGCAGCCTCCGCTTCCGGGGTCCACTCGAAAGGTCCCTTCCTCTTCATAAGCTTGAAGAAGGGGAGGGCACGCTCGCCAAGCTTAGAGATGAAGCGCCCCAAGGAGGTCACACAACCCGCCAGTTTCTGCATCTCCTTGAGGGTCTGAGGCAGGCGCATCTTTTCGATTGCCTTGATCTTTTTGGGGTTAGCCTCGATCCCTCGATGTGATACGAGGAAGCCAAGAAGCTTGCTGGATGGGACCCCAAAAACACACTTCTCTGGATTAAGCCTCAGGCTCCCCTAGTGCAGGTTGGCAAACGTCTCCTCTAGGTCTTCGATTAGGATCCTTGACTGTCGTGACTTGACCACAATGTCGTCGACATACGCCTCCACATTTCTCCCTAGCTGCGGCCCTAGTGCGATGCACATCAGCTGCTGGAAGGTTGCACCGGCGTTTCACAGCATGAAAGGCATGCATGTGTCACAGTACATGTCACACGGGGAAATGAAGGCCGTCTTCTCGACATCCTCTGTCGCCATCTTGATTTGATGATAGCCCGAGAAAGCATCCAGAAAACACAACAGATCGCACTCGACGGTTGAGTCCATGATTTGGTCGATGTGCGGGAGCGGGAAAGGGTCCTGAGGATAAGCCTTATTGAGGCTCGTGAAGTCGATGCACATGCGCTCCTTCCCCCTTTTTTGGGAACAACCACAGGGTTGGCCAGTGCCACACCTCTCGAATAACACCGGCTTCTTGCAACTTGCGCACCTCTTGGATGATGAATGCTTGCTTCTCTTGTGCTTGACGTCGTGCTTTCCGCTTCACCGAGCGTGCACTGGGGCATACCACCAAGCGGTGCTCGATCACCTCCCTCGGGATGCCCACCAGGTCGGACACCTCTCACACAAACATGTCGTTGTTCGATCGGAGGAAATTAACCATCACCTCCTCCTGCTCCGGAGAAGGCCGGTGTCAATGGTGAAGGTGGGGCCCGAGCCACTGCTATCGACAGGTACCTGCTTTGTCTCGGCCCGATCCCGAGAAAACAACTATTTTTTCTTCACGGGCACGGCCCCTAGAGCCTCCAGGGCGCCCCCAGCGTCGGGGGTGAGGCCGCCACGACCCTGTAGACAAGCTTGAGGGCCCGGATAGCATCCTTCTTGTCACCAGCCATAGTGATGACGCCTCTGCTACCTGGCATCTTGATGACATTGTAGCCCGGATGAGTCGCTGCCATGAACTTGGCGAGGGCCGGATACCCCAGGATGGCGTTGTACGGGAGGCCGATGCGGGCCATGTTGAAGTCGATGAGATTGGTGCGGTAGTTGTTGCGAGTGTCGAAGGTGACTGGGAGGCGCACCTGCCCCAAGGGGGTGGCGGAGCCTTTGGTGACCCCCGAGGAAGGCTTGGTGGGCGCGAGCTGGTCGTAAGGCACCTGGAGCATGTCGAAGGCCCCCATGAAAAGAACGTTGAGGCCGGCGCCACCAGCGATGAGGGTCTTGGTGACCGCGACATTACTGATGGTGGGCGTGCACAGCATGGGGAGTGCACCAGTAGCGGCCGCAGTGTCGGGGTGATCCCTGGAGTCGAAGGTGATGTCGGCTTCCGGCCTCGCACGACCCCATGAGGCCTCGGGTTGTGGCCGAGTTGCGCTTGCCTGGCGGAGAAGCTGCTTAACATGGCGTCCGAATGCAGGCGCCTGCGACCCGCTGAGGATACAAGCGACCAGGTGGGGTCACGAGGCCACGAAGTGCGCGATGAACTGATCGCGGAGCTCCTCCCAGGAGGACACCAAGGCCTCCAGGAGGCCATGGAGCCAAGAGCGCGGCACCTTTGTGAGAGCCAGAGGGAGCCAGTTCGCCATAGCCTTGTCGTCGTCGCGTGCCGTTCGGATGGCCTGCGTACATCCAAAGAAACTCCTCAGGGTCGGTCATGCCATCGTACCGCGGGGGCAGCGCCGGCTTGAACCTCGTCGGCCACCACACTTGACGCATGCCGATAGTGAAGGTCGGGCAGCTCGCGGCGCTCCCATAGGCCACGAGCTGCCAAGCATGGGGGACAACATCTGCCATGGGGACGATGAAGCAAGGGCAGAGCACGATCGATGAAGAAACGGGGGCTTCGACACGCCCCTACCTGGCGCGCCAAATGTTGGAATCGGGGCTCTGCAGACCCAATAAGGTTCGAACCCCGGGGCGTGCACGAAGGACCTAGCTTCACGATGGTGCTCAGCTCGCCACGCCCATGGCTTGATCTCATCGAGTGCGCGCGATCGATGAGAAGGGAAGAACACAGAGATTTACCCAGGTTCGGGCCACCTTGCGGTGTAAGACCATACTCCTGCTTTGGGTGGATTGGCCTCACGAGGAGGTAGAGGATGAACTAGTACAGAGGATGAGCGACCTCGCGAGGGCTCAAGTAGTGAGGATGGATCGATCCTTCTCTACGGTGGAGGCTAGTCTATATTTGTAGTGGCCTCGGTCCTCTTCCCTCATTGCTAAGGCGGGAAGGGATTTCACAACGGCCAATTTTGAACGGGGACAGGAAGTACATCTTATCCTGACGAAAGGTTGTCTTCGCCTGCAAAGCTTCTGTCCATGGCGCATTGGTGGGCTCGGCGATGACATCCGTCCTGCCGAACTCTTGGTCGTGGTCTTGTTACACCGGAATGGAAACCTTTTGGGGCCTTCCTCAGAAACTTGCGCTTGTCCTTGCCTTCTTAGCACCAAGGAGGAAACTGTCCCTTCTGCGCTCGCTGGCGCCCGCCTGGCCTTGGTCGTCACGGCTCACGTCACCGCGGCCTCGCGAGGCGGGAGGCTTGCATAGAGTTCTCCGCTCCTCGGGAGGCAGGGTTGGGGAGCCACTCCTCTAGAGGTCTTGGCCTCGCTCGCCTCGTGAGGCCGGGGGCCCTCGCGAGGGTCTTGCTCTTGAGGTCTTGTAGCTGGACCGTGTAGGGCCGTCGACAGGGTCACGAGCTGGGCTGCAGGCAAGCAGGTCTGGTTACCCCCTATCCCAGAACGTCGACATATTCTTAATATTCAACCATGTACCACAAAATCAAGCATGAACCTGGCCATGCTTAATTAACTACAAGTTCAATTCTGTTTCATTGTAGCTAAACAACTAGAAATTTAGGAGGTGTTTGGATTAGAGACTGGTAACGTGAATGGTAAGGGAATCAGATCACGCTGGTAACATGGACGTAATGGACAAATCTCTATTTTGTTTGGTTCATGCCTGTAAAGGAATCAGTTATGGTGTCTGCTGCGGGTCGTCGTGGCCGGTGGCTGAAAAGAAGAAGAGCGTGCAAGGCCACAAGGGATGGGCAGGAAAGCAGATAAGAGAGGAGGACGGAGATCTGAGGACAGAAGGAGGAGGGAGGAAGCCTATACCTTGCAGGGAATAGTCCGGCAACGAGGGCGAGCTAAGGCGGCGACTAAGGGCAGCGATGATGGCTACCAGGCGTCGGTGGAGCTAGACGAGGAGGAGAGGTTAGAGGGGAGCCAAATTCGTGATGCTCATCGGCTGGACGCTTTGGAAACAGAGGAACACGAGAGTGTTCGGATCGAACCAAATCAAAAATGAATGGGAGATGGTGGACTTGATCTTCGACGACTTGAGGACTTGGGCTAGGGCAGGAGCATTTGGAGGACGACCTATACCCAAGTAGTAGAGTAGTATTAGGAGTGGGGTGGAGGATTGGTTGGGGTCGGCTTGTGACTACCAACTAGCACAATGTAATAACTCTTGTACATATTTTCTCCCTTCTATAAAGGCGACTAATACGCGTCGGCGCACCGGCCCAACTATTTCGGTCGGCCGAGCGTGATCCATCGGATGCAATGCAGGTGGGCCATTGGATTGGGCAGAAAAACCGCTTGCCCCGAGCTTCTCCTTCCTCTCGATGGTCCCGCATCTAGCGCATGTCCTCGAATGCACGCCGCCTCCTCTGGTCGCAGCACTGCGCCGCCTGTCGCCCGCCCTCACCGGCGTCCTGCTCGTCGCCGCCGCCCTCACCGGCGTCCTACTCATCGCCGCCGCCCGCCGCCCTCACCGGCATCGATCACCTCATGCGTTTTCTGGCCTCCGTGGATGCAGCAGCGTATGCCCGTGGTTGCAGGCTTGCAGCTTGGGTGGCGACACTCGCAACTCCAGTGCACGACGGCCATGCTCCGGTGGTGACCATATCACCGGTTCCAGCAAAAAACTAGGCCTCTGTTGTCTCCAGCAAAAAAATGGTCGAGGAATGTTGGAACCAGCAAGAAGATTTGCTGGAACCGTACTTGCATTTTGCTGGAACCGGCCTTCGTCGTCTCCAACAAAAACACGTCGAGGATGTTGCAACCAGTTGGACAATGTGCTGGAACCGGCACTCGCGTTTGCTGGAAACGGCGATCATATTTGCTGGAACCGACCGTGGTGACTGCGGTGACCACGGTGACCGGCGAGCCATATTGCTTCAACGACAGGGGGTTGCAGCTTCTCCACGCCGAGGTTGCAGCTTTCTCTGTTGCCGGTCGTCGCTTTCTTCAGTAGCGCGCCGCAGGATACAACTTCCGTCATCTACGGATTACATAAGGCTACCGTCCCACGGCGTTGTAGCACACCACATCACCAGTTCCGGCAATGGAGGATGCCGGTTCCAGCATTTTCCGTCACCGGTTGTAGCTGGCCATACATGCTGTTGTAGCAAATTTTGTCGCAAGTCGTAGCATTTTTTGTCGCCGTTTCTAGCAGTTGGGGTCGCTGGTTCCAGCAGTTTTTGCTGTCCGTTCCAGCAGGCCGCGAGCCCCGCCATAGCACGCCGTGGAGCCCCCATGGGAGCACGCCAAATAGACTATGCAGCAAACAACTCTCCCGTTTCGGAGGTGGAAAAGGAAGGAGAGGGGGGCAAGCTTGGGAACGCCCTCATGGCAGCATGAGGTTGCAGGCTAGCAGGAGTAGCCATGGAGATGTGCTCTCGTTGGGAAAGAAGAGAGGACGAGGGGATTGTGTTTAGATGCGGGGGTAACGAGCGGAGGAGAGAGACGCTGAGAAGATAAGGTGCGGTGCATGGGGCCACAAAGCGCGGCACGGCTCTGGTCGTTTGATCCAGATAGATCTGATGTCCCGCGCCAGACCGACGCAAGCTTCAGACGACACGCCGACATAAAACATTTCCCTTCTATAAAGCTAAGGTACGCCAAAAGGCGTATCCTAAAAAATACTCTTGCCCATGGTCACCGCCGTATTCAGGGGCAAAGCTAGCGCCCAGCCACCCCGGGCACTTGCCCGGGCTTGTTGGCTGTGAGACATTGTACATGCATGATAAACAATGGGCAGATTTTACTGCTAGTCGTGGTTTATCTGGGCACCAGTGCATGCACGGATTGATTCAAAAAGGGTCCATATATGCACGTTTTTTTTTTGAGACACGTATATCGGTATGTGATAAACGATGGGTTAGCTTATTTTTAGGGGTAACAATGGGCTAGTTAATTTTTCTGCTAAGGGTCCGACTAATATTTAAGTAATGGGCTAATTCATCTAATGGGCTAACTCCAGCCAAGGAGCAAAGCGAAGGTTAGCACTATCTAACACCACCTAATACCTATTGCTTAAACCCAAAACATCCTAATACCTAGTACTGTCTAGGCTCGTATCTCTCAAATCTGATCTTGTGCATACCAAAAATATTACTTAGATTTAATTCTGTTAGCCATAAGATATCTGATGCATAAGAGAAAAAGTCGCCAAATGCGACAAAATTTATATATTTGTTAAACATGATAATTTGATTCCTTGAAGTAAAATGTGAGGCGACTTGCTTCGAAAAGCATGATAATATACATAGAGAATTTGCAGCTAAGATCTCTTCTGGTGAAATTATTACTATTTTATTTTATTGACAATCATAGTGGCAAATTTAAGTTAACACAAACTTAATGATGTTTTTATAGTAATGAAGCAGAATATTATGTAAGTTATTTTTTCACACTTGTACTTTTTTTTAAAACTTAGCTAGATCAAGCATAATGTACAACAGTCATGGGGTGCTAAGTTTGCTTCTTCCAGAATAATTACTTGAGAGGAACACGAGCAATCACAACCCTTGTCTGCACTTTAGCTGTCCGTTTGTACGTATTGTGAGACAGATTGGCGACAAGCGGAGGCAGGCCTTGGTGCAGAGGAAGTGCTGGGCAGAGCAAATCCATTTTCAGGAACGGCTTACATCCTCGACAACTCGTCATCTCATCCTCTTTATGATGATCATATAAGACTACTAACTGATTTGGAAATTGGTAGATTTAAGGCTTAAATTTTGAGGTCAGCCGATGGGAAATTGACCTCCGATGATGATCACGGCCTCAAAAGTTTAGTCTTTGGTTTATGGATTTGTTTCACATGGTTACATGTTAACTTCAATTTTGAAATTACTGAATTTCATAGATGGTAAAATTTGGTTAGTAGAGCAAGCACTCACACTTACCACAAGAATTTTCCCTCGTGATTTTCTTTAGCATATTATTGGTATGTTTTATCTGACCGTCTCTATTCTCTAAAGTTCTTTACTTTGAACATGCTCACAAGTCACAACACATACTTTATTTGCACTACAAATTCTTCTTTTTTATCTTGTAACGTTTTCTAGGACGTTTGGAAGCTAATTTGGATGACTATAATTTTGAATTTTCTAGCAAGATGATGGTCAAAGCAATATTCAAATCCAAGCTCTATATATGGCTCACACCCAAAAATCGATAGTAGAAGGGTGGATGGGACCCCGAGACCTATGGGATTTGGTCCTATGCATGGCCTCATTCCTAAGACTTATGTTGTCTAAGTCTCAACTTTATTTTGTTCGATGAAACTGAACATTAATATGTTATATAATAGTTTACTTAAAAATTACATTTGCACGACTACTAGGCTTATGTTTTGACTTCATATTTCATTGGCGGAGCTATGTTGAGGCCGAGGGGGCCTATGCCC
>NC_057810.1:627370689-627377126 GCF_018294505.1 Triticum aestivum | reverse complement strand
ACAAAATTTCTAGCTTGGCCACTGGCCGTATTGACCTGGGAGGAAACAGGGCATTGGCCTGCAGGAAGCACACATCAGGTGCAGCAGCATCCTCATACGAAATTCAGAAATCCTGCTCCAAACCCCTCTGTACGCCACCCAACCCCCTCTGTATGCCGCCCCAAACCCGTATGAACTACGGCCCCAAATCCTTCTGTCCGCCTCCCAAAACCGTAGTCCAATCCTCACAACGCTTTACCACAACCCAAAAATTACTTTAGCAGCGATCGGCATGCGTGAGAACTAACCTGCTCGTTGTCGCACCGCACTCCCGTCAAGCGGCAATCATCCCGTCGACCAGCCATCCGTGTGCTCAAAGATTTTCTTCGATCTTGCACTGACTATCCGGTTTGATTCAACTAGACAACGTGGCTTACACTCACTGTACTCGGTGGCGACGTAACGCATGCCAATAATCGCTCGCACGATACTGATTTGCAAAGTAAGCACGAGCACTAGTAGTCGTAGACTCGTACTCCAGCAGTCATCGTCGTCGTCGTGGCCATGGACTCGTGGGTGGCTAAAACAAAATGGGCATCGCTTTCGTTTAACTCGCAGTGTCCAATCCGTGCAAGCCACTAACCGATCGGCCCAGCGAACTGCAAGCAGGAGACGGACCTGGTCAGTTCCTGCGTGTAATTCCCATCGGTCGCCGCCGCAACCGTGCGTCATCTAGTCTGCCTGGACAGGCACCAGCACCATGCAGTCGCGCCGGCGGCACGCCGCCGCCGCGGCCCTCTCCGTCACGGCGCTCCTCCTCTTCATCTGCGTCCAGGCCGGCCTCGTCGCATTCCCTCTGCGCGACACGCGCTCGCGCGCCCTGCTCGTGCCGCCGCGCTGGCTGCCCCTCGGCCTCCGCGCCGTCCGAGCTGGGACAGCCACGCCGGCGGGCGCGGGGACGGAGGCCGTGCTGCTTCCGGGCTGGGAGGTCATCGTCCTGGTCCGACGACCCGACGCCGCCAGTGCACCCGTGCAAAACGCCACGTGTATGTTCCGGGGCGGGGCGTCCTCCCCGGCGCGCGCGCTTGGGCCACTGCCGGCGTCCGGCCGCCACGCCTACACATGCATCATGCCCGAGCCAGCGCGGACTCAGCGACACGACGCGCCTCTCGTGCTCTTCCCCGTCTCCACGGTCATCAACGCCGACGATGGCGCCACAGGCCGCTCGCCGGAGATGCTGAAGTGGAGCAACCGCATCGTGTACGAGTCCGTCGTGGTCGACGGCGGCGACGTGCTCGTATTCGCCAAGGGCGTCAACCGACGGAAAAAAGTCAACCGTGCGGCTGCAGACATCCGGTGCCTGTACTACCGTGGCGACGCCGGCAACGCCGTGGCCTCGCTGCCGGCCACCACCTCGGCGCAGCAAGTCTTCCGGTGCCCACCTCCGCCGGCGACGGCTCCGGTATACCGAGAGCTCCGCGTCACGCTTGCCGTGGTCGGCGAGGAGCCCATCCCCTCACTGGCCACCTACGATCCTCCACGTCGTCGCGACTCGCGGACTACTGGATCAACGACGTCAGGGAAGAGGCTGATTTGCGCCTGCACCATGGTCCGCGACGTGGCCAAGTTCCTGCGGGAGTGGGTCGTCTACCACGCGGCCGTGGGCGTGGACCGGTTCTACGTCTACGACAACGGGAGCGAGGATGACCTGGTGGACCAGGTGCGCCATCTCACCTCGGACGGATTCGAAATCTTCACCATGACCTGGCCCTGGCCCAAAACTCTAGAGGCCGCGCTATCCCACGGCGCCGCGGTGCATCGAGATTCGTGCGAGTGGATGGTCTTCATCGACGTTGACGAGTTCATCTTCTCCCCGCACTGGGTCCATTCGGAGAACCCGACAAAATCTATGCTCCATTCGATCACAACCGTCGAAAAAGACATTGGACAGGTGTCCATGTGGTGCGCGGATTTCGGCCCCTCAGGCCAGAACGCGCACCCAAAGGAGGGGGTCACCCAAGGCTACACATGCCGAAGGCAGATCATGGAGCGACGCAAGTCATTGGTCCGGCTCGACGCGATGGACCGGTCGCTGAGTAACTCGGTCCACTACTTCATGCTTCAACCAGGGTTTCAAAGCAAATGGAACACGCGAGTTCACGTGAACCACTACAAGTACCAAGCTTGGGACGAGTTCAAGGTGAAATTCCGCCGCCGGGCTTCGACATACACCGTCAATTGGACAGAAAAGAAGAACCTCCGTTCCAATGACCGGACCCCGGGTTTAGGGTTTGAGGCGGTCGAGCCGGCTGGTTGGCCGCACAGGTTCTGCGAGGTGAATGACACTCTGCTCCGCAATGTGACTCGGAGATGGTTCAGCCTTGGATTTGGAAACAAGCTGGGTAGGCGACGAATAATCAGTACAACTCCTGGCTCATCATATAATGTATGAAACATGATCAAGAGACATTGCTCTACCTCTCTGGTGTGTTCAAAAGCTTCTTACGTATGTACAAATTGTTCATTTCAGCTGGTCTAGATGGACCAGATCATAGAATACATGGCATGTTTTTCAGTGGGCAATAAACACAGTGCATTTGGCAACGCAAAAGTGCCGCCATCAGATTGGGTGAGTTGTTAAGGCTGAGTCACTCTTTTCCACCATATCCGGGTCTTCACCGTGGTCTGAGAGTGTTCTTCGGGGCACTGATCCATGGGGTGCCCGCAACCGCGAACCTCCATGGCGCCATGACATGCTCGGCGATGCATACTCGATTCTGACACGGGGCTAACCAAAATGTTCTCAGGTTCTGGTGCATCCAGAACTTCCAACCCACCTGAGACAGAAAACAAAATGGTGGATAAATATGCATTGACGACATCTCACAAATTCAGGAAATATTGGAGATAGCTCGGTTTTACTGGGTGTATATAGTGGATGGTTCGACCAGTCGGTGGAAAGACCCAGAGCTTGGCCGACCTGAATAAGAAGGCAAGAACAGTTATGATACAGTGTTATAGCAACAACCATAATTCAGAAAACAAAAGCTTTGCTGTCGAGAAGTGTAGACCTTTCCTGGTCCTGTAAGTAGGATAGGCTTCTCGGTTTGTTGGCCACGACGTTGCTGAATAAGTTCCAGTCCTACAGAAATTTTAATGTGAAGTAGCGGCATTCAGCTCAAACTAGATTTTTTTTTATTAACAGCTCAAGCTAGATGTTGCAAAGGAGCGCTGACAGGTGATAAATGGCCTTTTTACACAGCCAAAAGCATGCCTTGTCAGTTTGCCACAAAAGAATATCATTTTGTCGTGCAAATAGCAATTTGATTTGTATAACTGGCATTTGGTATATGATTTTCTACTCCAGCTGTCTAATGTACAAACTCAGTTTGCTTCTTTTCTCAAATTAGGGGTAATATAGGACGAAGTTATTTATGGAATTAGGAAACATAGGGAGCAAAGATGGCTATATCTTCTATGTTCCTCTTGCTCACATAATTATGCCTTGTAAACTCCCATCCTTTGGCAGTGGGGCGACAAAAGTAAATCTAAACAAATACTATACATACCAATTATACAAAAGAAACTAGGTATATATCACACATCCTTAGAGAAACATACTCCCTAACTCAGATTAGCATAGTTCCTCAACTAAGAAGTGTAATTCAGCAATGGTTAGGGTGAAGAAAAAATATCAGGAATAATGAACCGACTCCACTATTGCCCCTAACATTCAACTAAAGCAAACAAATTGTGATTACAATATTATCTTCTATCCAAGAAAATGGGCACCTCACAGAATTTTCAGTCAAGGTTCAAACCAAATCACGCCAAATCCTTGGTTATTTCACTCGTTGTTAGTACATCTGTGCATGTACAAAAGCTAGATATCGTGCAGTTAGTGAGTGCATACCGCTAACTGGAGCACACGCTCAGATCAGAACAGCAGCTCCAACGCCCTCTTTGTCGGCAACAACATTGAGCATCATGTGGAGTCCATAGCATAGGTACACATATGCATGCCCTCCTGGTCCAAACTACAACACATGAATGAGGAAAACCTCAGCGAGTCTCAAAGGTCAAAATCCTCCCTATTACGATTTCACAAGATCAACAATGACAGGAAGCACCAGCCTTACCACAGGAGCAGTTCTGGCCGTGATGCCGAACCGGCCATGGCACGCGGAATCGTTTGGCCTGTAAGCCTCCACCTGAAACCAAGATGAACAATAGATCAAAAATTGACACAAGTTGATACTACTCTGCTAAGTTTGAGAAGAAATAACGTATCCTCATGGTACCACACTAGAATTACACAAGATGATAGCACATTTCAACCAAAATGTACTGCAGTTATTGCAACATCAACTGATCAAGCAAGATGCGGCCTTTGTCAAGTACAAGCACCTCTCTACGCGAAAAAGAAAAGAAAAGAAAAGATTGCGAGCACCTCGGTGATGCGGAGGACAACTTGGTCGCGCCGCAGGAGCTTGCCGAGGAGGCGGGGGGCGAGGTCGAGCGCATCCACCTCGAAGAACTCGCGAGGCAGCGCTACACATGCAGGAGAGTGCGGGGACACCGCCGGCGGTGAGAGGGGTGACGGCGTGGACCTGGCCGCCACCAGCGCCCGCGCAGCCTCGGCCTCTCCGGCGGCGAAGTCAGCGGCGAGGAGGCGGCTGCGGGGCCGCTGTTTCTTCCTGGGGGAGGATCGCTTGAAGCTCGGGGGCATGGCCGCGCCGGGGGTGGTCATCGGCGATGGCCCTCCGGCGGCCGGCGGCGAGCGTCGGCGTGGGGGTTTGAGTTTGGGAACGGGAGGCTGGGGCTGGACGGCTGGGATGGAACGGAGGGGTTTCATCGACGTCAACTGTGAATCGTCACAGCTCAGGCCTTCCCGGATTGAGATGGTCAAGACAAATTGACAATCAATGTCAAAGGTTTACGTTGTTTTGTATTTTTCGTCTTGCCGCTGGTTGTTCGTTTTCATTCCAAAGCAATTGTCAACTCACAAATGGACAATCAATGTCAAAGGTTTACCTTGTACATTATGTTTTCTTTCTATCATCACTCTACCTAATTGTAGTTAGATTTATTCTATTGGTATATCCGCATATGTTTATTTTGCATATTTAGGCTACATCAATAATTCTAGTGACGACATCTTAAGTTGTTGGAGTTGTCCTTCTTATAAGAGGGATTGGATGGATGGTTCTGTTGTTATACCTGCTTTTGAGGTAACTTGGATAATGACATCGATGTATGAATAAGGATGTATGAATAAGGGAAGAGAAAGCATAGTCATCTCATTATTTTCGTCAACGGTTTGGGAACAGTGCCTCCCAACCTATGATTTTGCCAATAACCCCCAAGGTTGATGGCGACAGTAGATGTTACATCCATCTACTCCTCACGGCTACCCGTTTTCCACCATCACTTCTCCTTTGTCCCGTCAGGCTTTACCTATCTTTCTTATAAATCACGCCAACACCATATTCCCCCTCCTCTTTTGCTACTTCTTCGGTGTGGTTGTGGTTGTTATCGTCCTCATTGTCCACCTGACCACTATGAGATGCGGAAGGGGAAGGGTAGTGTCAATCATGAAAATCCAACACTTGGAAGTTATCTCATTTTTCCTCCATATTAAGAGCTAGAGTATAAACTAGCGTGGAAATACCGAAAACATGTTGAGAAATAATAAAGCGCTCTCACGGATAAAAAGCAGACCAACCAATTGCCTCCAACTGACTAATACCGGTAAAATTAAGTTGAAACAATGTTGATGGACGTCGACGAGAATACCCTTTATGTCAGACACACCCTCAACATGTGCCCCACAATTCTGGCGAGTACCTCATCTGGATTAACACTTTGCGTAGGCGCGGAGTAGTGCCTAACATCCATGCGGGATTGACGCTTCACTGACGTGGAATGACCACCCACCAATCGTGGGATGACGCCGAGTATGGGGTGTGTGGGCACCACTTTCGCAACAGTTATCAACTATGCAACGCATTGTTTGCCACTTAACACACATATATGAGATGCAATACACCATTCTTGATCCAAGTATTATACCCAGGTGGGTAGGCGGGGTGCACGACACACCATCATGTCTTATGAATAACCCACGAGTCATCTCTCACTTTACAAGAAGAAAAAGATTCAACCCTCTCGGTTTTCCTTTTACAAGTCCTTTTATATATTTCATACAAAAAGCTATTTCATATACCTTATCTTAGTACTGATTAATTCATTTTTACAATAAACAAAATGTTAACTCATGAAAAGACAAGAAATATCCATGTCAACTACACTAATATTTATATGAATGTTAACTCACAAAGAGACACAACAAGTCTCGCGGCTAGTGGGGACTAGAATGAAGGTTGGACCATATCTATTTTCGATAATCCTACATCTATGAAGACCGCTACGAAGACCTACGTAACCTGCATGTTTAA
>NC_057810.1:627201473-627370309 GCF_018294505.1 Triticum aestivum | reverse complement strand
GGGCCCCTTCCCCCTAATGATCCACTAATAATGCTCCACGTTGCAATTTACGTAAAGCACATAACAAGCTCTACGTAGGTCTAGCATTGCCCATCTGTTTTTTGCTAGTAGTTTGCATTCACTTCTATCTGAAAATAGATTTATCAAACTTTCTTTCCGTCTTAACTTATCACTTTGTCAGCAATGTGGTTAGCTATGACCGAGTAGGATGAGGCTCCTCTAACGTACTGCAGGGAGCAGCTGGGCCACTGACATGTGGGCCCACCTGTCAATGAGCCAACTGCACCTACAGTGTGTCAGAGAAGCCGAGTCTAACCGAGTGAAGTTTGTTTTAAACATTTATCTTACGCAGCCCGTAAGAATCAATCCCTAAAATCGATATGTTGTACTAACGGATCCCAGACATTCTTTGACTTCGGATATTCTTAGACGAGCCGTATAAATTAAAGGTTCAAAACAAAATTCAGTCGCTATCGTCTCTAGAGGAATTCATGATAATTGAATAATTGTGTACATGGCTACCTGCTTTTGACGGGAGTAGGACAACGACACTGGATTTGGAGTATGAAGAAGGGCAGAGGAAACACAGCCATCAATCAAAACGTGTGACCACCAAGGTGGAAGACGAAATCTGAGCCGTCCATCAGGGAGATCCCCGCTGTTTTTGTTTTTTGACCTCCAAACAGGGGAACATTTCCGAAACTTTGTCCCGTAGATATAAAGGCGAACTTGGAAATATCCGGTGCGCCTCCTGAACAGGGCGAAGACAGCCAAAACCTGACCTCACAGCCGGCCGGCCGTACCCGACGTCGGAGTCAAGGCGTACGGACGGCCATGGAGGGCGACGACCGGAGCGCCCCGCTGCTGGCCAACGGCGCCGGCCGGCCGTCGCTCCGGCGGCGCGACTCGGCGCGGTCGCTGCGCAGCAGCTTCCTGCGCCGGCTGCCGGACAAGATGCGCACTGAGCTGGACCCCGAGCGCGGCGCCGACGTCGACGTCGCCCGCGTCAAGGACCTCTCCCAAGGTACGTAACCAGCGCCCGTCCCCAGTTCACCGCTTAATCCATGGAGGAGCGCCGCGACAAGTTCGTCCCCCCCTTTTTGCCGCGCGCAGGTGAGAGGGAGTACTACAGGAAGCAGCTCGCCGCGCTGAAGACCTTCGAGGAGGTGGAGGCCCTGTGCATGCCCGGCGAGTTCGGGTCGGACGACGACGGCGACCCCGACGCCTCCGACGCCGACGACGAGGAGCAGAAGCAGAGCGAGTTCGCCATGAAGATATCCAACTACGCCAACATCGTCCTCCTGGCCTTCAAGGTGATTGATTGGCTCAATTGCGCGACGGAGGAAGCGAAATCGATCGCTCTAACTCTCTGATTCTTTCTGATTCGTTCGGGCTGCAGGTGTATGCCACGATCAGAACGGGGTCCATGGCGATCGCGGCGTCCACGCTCGACTCGCTGCTGGACCTGATGGCGGGCGGCATCCTCTGGTTCACGCACCTCTCCATGAAGAAGGTGAACATCTACAAGTACCCCATCGGCAAGCTGCGCGTCCAGCCGGTGGGCATCATCGTCTTCGCCGCCATCATGGCCACTCTAGGTGTGAAGTGAGCCCCAAATCTTTCCACAGACTCACAGTTCTTGGCTGCTGCTTGTTCTTGTCGGTCACAAATCGAAGTGAATTCCGTCCCTCAATTCGTGCCAGGCTTCCAGGTCCTGGTGCAAGCGATCGAGCAGCTGGTGGAGAACGAGCCCGGCGACAAGCTGACCTCGGAGCAGCTGATATGGCTCTACTCCATCATGCTCTCGGCCACCGCCGTCAAGCTCGCCCTCTGGTTCTACTGCAGGAGCTCGGGGAACAGCATCGTCCGGGCGTACGCCAAGGTGAAAGAAAGAGATGACCGTGCCCTTGCCATTTTTTGAGCTGATGCAGAATAGATTCTTGAGAAAAGTGATGCGGAATTTTTGCCTTGTGCCGTCCAGGACCACTACTTCGAT
The DNA here is from genome assembly GCF_018294505.1 of Triticum aestivum. Taxonomy (NCBI): domain Eukaryota; kingdom Viridiplantae; phylum Streptophyta; class Magnoliopsida; order Poales; family Poaceae; genus Triticum; species Triticum aestivum. The sequence continues at coordinate 627,368,313 of NC_057810.1, read as the reverse complement.
GTGATAACCAACGTGGTTGGCCTGGTGGCCGCCGTCCTGGGAGACAGGTTCCTGTGGTGGATCGACCCCGCCGGGGCCGTGCTCCTCGCGGTGTACACCATAGCGAACTGGTCCGGGACCGTGCTTGAACAAGCAGGTCTGCTCCCCGGATCTTCTGAACTTTTCGGCGGTGCTGCTCTGGTTCTTCTCTTCGGGAGAAACTAAACTGAAGCTCTGAATTCTTCTTGTCTGTGTAGTCTCGCTGGTGGGGCGGAGCGCTCCGCCGGAGATGCTGCAGATGCTGACCTACCTCGCCATGAAGCACGACGCGCGCGTGCAGCGGGTCGACACGGTCCGGGCCTACAGTTTCGGCGCTCTCTACTTCGTCGAGGTCAGTGTTCATGGCCACAGAGAACTTGCATCTGAAATTCATTTCAGAGTGGTCTTATGGAGCCCATTCTTCTTCTCCGGGTCCGGCGACAGGTCGACATCGAGCTCTCGGAGGACATGCGGCTGCGGGAAGCCCACGCCATCGGGGAGTCGCTGCAGGAGAAGATCGAGAAGCTGCCGGAAGTGGAGCGGGCGTTCGTCCATGCGGACTTCGAGAGCACCCATAAGCCGGAGCACACGGTCCGGAGCAGGCTGCCGGCGACCGAGCCCTGACGATGGCGCCTTCCCCTCCAGCATTTGCCAGATTTTGTACAGCGAAAATACACACCTGAAGCTACAGTGTTCTTGTTGTTTTTCTCTTGCGCTGACCCCGAAAAACACAGCAGCAGAGCCATCTGGATATCTCAGTGGAATAATACAGGATTCGCCATTTTTATGGGAGCCAACACTTTTTTCCCCTTGTGAATGATTCTGTTTTCTTGCTCTGCAACACTAAATTCTGATCGTCTTGATTTTTTTGACGCCAAGAACACAACAACAGCCAACAGGGTCATATGGAAGATAGATATCTCAGTGGAATAATGAAGGATTTGCCATTTTTAGGGGAGCTAAGAGCATCTCTAATAGGTGCCCTAAAATAGGGCATAACCTCTTTTTACATAAGAGGGGGCAAAAACGCTGCTCCGGCATGTGCTCTATCTGCAAATTTTATTTTTCTACTCCAAGAATAGGACAGCTGCAAATTACAGCACCAAGTGCTGCAAAAATTGCAACACTTAAGCAGGTGTCGCAAAACAAAAGGCAGTCATGTGAATTTTTACTTGACTAGGCTGCTGGTATTCCCTCTTATTTTTCTTAAGTTTTCGATGAAAGGACCTCATTTGTTCTATAGAACATGAGTGTTACATCCACCCCTACTCATAGAATTTTGACCTCAAAATTTAGTTATGCGTTAACTGAAGATACAGAAAGCATGCAGACAATTCATCTTCTTTTTCCCAAGGATGCCTCCTCTTTTGTGTGGTTGCTCCATTGGACTTTTATAAAGCAAATGATACTTTTTTTTATAACCTTAAATTTTCTGTTGTATGGGTGTGACGATTTTAGTGGTATCAGAGCATTTATTCACATGATAATGTGCTTTAGTATAAGAAAAATTGAAACTAGAGTGTTTACTAACTTTTCTACAATATAAGTAAACTAATGCATGGACTAGCATCAACATGGTAGCACGCATGCTCCGCTCTCATGGTGTAAATAATTCAATAGTAGGAATAGTATACAAAAGTCAAATAGTGTGTGAGACCAAAAGAAATAATCATGAGGCATGTATGAAAGAGAGAGAATAAACAACTAAAGTGTTGCGAACATGAACACATGTTGATTGACGCTGGCTTCCTCGGATTGTAGCTAAGCAATGTGATTTCTCCTTTATGTAAAGCTAGTGAAACTAGAGTGTGGTGATGTTTAGTCAATTTGGCTCCTACTCCTCTATTTATAGACATGACGGTGAAAGGACCGAGGTTAGATAACCATCTAAATGTGGGAAATTACATAGGAGCACCTGCGAGTGCGGCCCCTTAATATCTAACCACTGCACTATTATATGTATTCATCATTTTAGTTGCATGTATGTTCTAATTTAGAGATGCATAGCGTTGTATTCTTTGCACACACTGGCCCACTCAACAGCACGCTCCTGCTCTAGCCGCCAACATCCAACAACTAAAACTACATTTACTCAAGCAATGGTCACATCATCAGTTAATGTCTTTCCCATTGATTCCATTTATCACGTTTCATCTTCCTTCAACTCCTCTGTCTTAAACTTAAAAGCCAATTCATGTAATCACACAGTTCAACGAAGCTTAATTTTTACGATAGTAATTCATGCGAAATTATCTAATTAGATTTGAGAGATTTTCTAAGATATTTCATATTTATTTATTTATTCTGTTAATTGAGAAATTGAGTATGTCATGAGAATAATTCTAGAAACCTTTTCTATAATAATCTTAGGTATTATCCTGTTCCGCAGACCCTCGCTCCCACCGAGCCGGCAGCTCCATCTCCTCTGTCGGTCTCCCCCCCCCCTCCCCGCCTTTAGCGGGACCCATGGCCGTGGCGGACCCGGCTCCGGTCCTGGCCCCGACGGAGGTCTCGCCTGTGCCCCCTCCTTCCGCCCCGGACGTGGTTCCCGTTGTGGTGGTGTGATCGGCCCCACCTAAGTCGGCCGCCCCCTCGCCCCCTGCGTCCCCCACTGCGACGACTTCTCCTCCTGCTGCTCCTCTCGCTTCGCTGCTCCTGGGATGTTCCACTCTGGAGCCCCTTGTCACATCCCTAGCTTCTGGTGCTGCCTAGTGTTTGCATCATGTTTAAATTTCTGAAAACTTGAACTGAGGAAATTTGGAAGCCTCAAAACCCTAAATAAAAGAAGGGCAAAACCCTAAAATCTCATTCATTGTTCCAAAATGCTCTTCTTAGATGTTTAATATTTTGGCAAGGGTTTTGATCCAAACCAAAAATAATGAACATTTTAAAAGGATTTATTTTTGGGACTTTGAATTTAAATCATTAGCTATTTGAATTTGAATTATATTCATATAATTAGAATATAATTTCAAATACCCCTGAAATATTTTATGAGCTTTTGGAAAAGTCCATCTAGCAAAACAAAAATATTCAGAGGAGTTTTTGGCATTGTTTGAATTGTTCTGAATTCAAAATAGTGGCAAAAGATTAAATAAAAAAAACAGGAATCAGAAAACTATAAAAGAACAAAAACTCATCTGGTCCACTTACCTGGTGGCCCAACAGGACCGGCCCAGCTAGGCCCAGCCCACCTCCTCCTCACTCCTACTGTCTTCAACCTCCTGCCAGTGGGCAGGAGGGCGTGTGCCCGCGGCGCGCCAGCACGCGCACGGCCACCGACGGCCACCTCCTGCTTGCCGCTTCGCCCTGGACTTTTCTGGCATCACCACGCACCCCCCCGGGCCCCTCTCGCTCTCCCTCGCCCTCATCCTCTCCCCTGGACCCCTCTCTCTCACCACCGAACACACCCATCGCCGCCGTTCGCCGTTGCCGCGACCACCGTCGTTCCGACGATGCCCCGAGCTGCTCCCGAGCTCCTGCACCTCGTCGCCAACCCCCTCACCGAGCCACGTGACCGGAAGAGCCCCGAAGCGCCGCCCCGACGCTTTTTCCCTCCTCGGCCGCCGGAGATCGGCCTCGCCGCCCCGCTCAGCTCCGACCTTCCCCGAGCCCGCTTCGAAGCCTACTGGAACCGCTGTGAGCTCCTGATCCTCCTCCCCTTCTCTGTTTTCTCCCTAGTATGCCGTAGCCACCGTGCCTTTCTCACCCGACAGCGCCGCCGCCAAAGCTTTCCAGCGATGACGCCCCGGTGACCATTTGGTCACGGGCGTGCACCCGTTGTGCTTGCCGCGACCCGTAGAGCCCCTCCAGCGCCTCAGCTCCCTCGTTTGCGAGCAGCAGCGCCGAACCCGACCGCACCCGAACTCCGGCCGCCGCTCACGAGCTCGCCGTCGTCGGTACCGGCCACCACAGGCACGGCCACCACCACCGTTCGATGCGCACCAGCAAGGGCTCTCCAACGAGCCCAAGCACGGCCTTGCCCGTGCCCTGTAGCGCGTTTCCGGTTCGCGCCGCCGTCTCGGGCCTCGCCGGCGTCATGTCGCCGGTGGGTTTGACCCACTTTGACCACGGCGGGACCCCCCCTGTGTCCATGACATGTGGGGCCGGCCTTTGACTGAATTAGTGTAGGATTTTAATTAGTGCTAATTGCTCTGTTAGTTAATTAGGATTAGTACTAATTGAATTAGTTAAACTAATTACCCCTGCTGACACTGACAGTGGGCCCCGTGGCTATTAATTTGATTAGTTAGAATTAATTAACTCTGTTAGTCACCTGAGTCACTAACCAGTAGGCCCCACTGGTCAGGTTTGACCGGACCAGCCCCTGTTGACCTGCTGACGTCATGCCAACACCATGCTGACGCAATATTCCTTTTCTGGAATTTAGTTTATTTTATAAATAATCAGGAAATTCTAGAAAATTGTATAAACTTCTAAAATTCATATAAAATCAACCGTAACTCCAAATGAGATAAATTATATATGAAAAATGATCAGAAAAATCCAATCTATCCATCTGTACTATTTTCATGCATGTTAGAGCAACTTATAGGTGCTGTTTAGCACAAATCATATTAATGGCATTTAAATATCCACATATGGAGTTTGAGTTTGAATCTTGGATTCAAACCAACTTCATTTAATCTGGTTTAGTTGCATCAGCACAAATCACATCATATTGCCATGTCACATTCATGCATCATATTGTCGCATTGCATTGATTGTGTTCTTCCTTGTTTGCCGGTAATTGTCCCCTCTCGATAGACCTGTACCGACGATGTGATCGATGACACCGATGAAGAGCTATGTTATCTTCAGAAGTGCCAGGCAAGCAAAACCCCCTTGTTCATTCCGATATAATCCCACTCTCTCGCTCCTGCTCTCTTTCACTGCATTAGGACAACAACGATTCATTTGTTACTTGCTGCGGTAGCTGAACCCCTTTATCCTCTGCATGACCTGTCATTCCACAGTAAATAGATGAAACCCACTAGCATGAGTAGGAGTTGTTTGAGCCCTGTTGTGCCTACTCATTCTTGCTTGTTTGTCATGCCTACTACTGCTTAGAGTTGTGTCAGGTCTGATTCATCGGGAATGAATCAGAGGTGTGTGAACATGTCCTACTGTGTGTGAGCTAAGTGTGTGAACACGATTTGGTAAAGGTAGCGGTGAGAGGCCATGTAGGAGTAAATGGTGGGTTGTCTCATTGAAGCCGTCCTCAGGAACTGAGTTCTGTGTTTGTGATCCATGATTCAGCTACTACCACGCATTGGGCCCGAAACCAATGGACCCTCTCGGCTTCTTAATCACCGTTGTCCTCTGTCCAGGAGTTGCAAGTAGTTTCTGGTGTTTGTAGTATGCTGGAGGCCATGGGCAGCGCTGACCGGAGGGGTGGGCTGTGATGCGGTAGGCACGTGGCACGGTGTACCGAGCGCCCGTTTGGTGTCTCGGGAACCCTGTTCACATCGTTTGGGGCTGTGAGCGAAACTCCGGCCGGATCTCCTCATGGATGGAACCCGAATAGGCGATAAACCTGGACTAGAGACTTGAGTGTTTAGGCAGGCCGTGGCCGACACCCACGTTGGGCTTCCGCTTGAAGGTTGCCGAGTACATGTCGTGTAAATGGCGATAAGTGGTGAGAGCGTGTGTGAAGAAGTACACCCCTGCAGGGTTAACATCATCTATTCGAATAGCCGTGTCCGCGGTAAAGGACTTCTGGGTTGCCTGTACAGTTCATAGACAAGTGAAAGTGGATACTTTAAAATGCGCAAGATAAGCGTGAGTGCTATGGATGGCGTTCTCGCAGGGAGACGGGAGCGGATCCATAGTGGTGTATTGATATGGTGAATTTGTGGACTCGTGTGCGCCACCCCAAAAGAGTTACTTGCAGCCGTAGTTCAGGATAGCCACCGAGTCAAAGCTGGCTTGCTGCAGTTAAACCCCACCATCCCCTTTGTTGATAATGATGCATATGTAGTTAGTTCTGATGTAAGTCTTGCTGGGTACATTTGTACTCACGTTGCTTATTTTATGTTTTTGCAGAGAGACTTCAGTCTCACTAGTAGTTCCGCTTGGACTTCGACGTTTAGCTTGTTACCTCAGCTACGATCTTGTGCCCTCGGCAGGATCTGGTAGATAGTCAGGCTTCTCAGCCTTTTTCATTTATAGATGTCTGTACCCAGACATGATAAGCTTCCGCATGTGCTTTGACTTGTGTGCTCTGATTGTTGGGTCATGAGACCCATGTTTGTAATATCTCGCTCCTCGGAGCCTATTGAATAAATTACTTGAGTCGTAGAGTCATGTTGTGATGCCATGTTGTATTTGCACATATCGAGCATATTGTGTGTATATTATTGAAATGCTTGGTATGTGTGGGATCTGACCATCTAGTTGTTTATCTTTAGTAGCCTCTCTTACTGGGAAATGTCTCCTAGTGTTTCCATCGAGCCATGGTAGCTTGCTACTGCTCCGGAACACTTAGGCTAGCCGGCATGTGTCCTTCTTCATTCCTGTGTCTGTCCCTTCGGGGAAATGTCACGCGATGAATACCGGAGTCCTGTTAGCCCGCTACAGCCCGGTTCACCGGAGTCCTACTAGCCCAGTGCTACAGCCTGGATTCACTCGCTGATGACCGACACGTTCGATGCTGGGTCATGGATGCCTGTCCCTGTAAGTCTGTGCCACTTTGGGTTTATGACTAGCCATGTCAGCCCGGGCTCCTTATCATATGGATGCTAGCGACACTGTCATATACGTGTGCCAAAAGGCGCAAACGGTCCCGGGCAAAGGTAAGGCGACACCCGTGGGAATACCGTGCGTGAGGCCGCAAAGTGATATGAGGTGTTACTGTTGGGGAACGTAGCAGAAATTCAAAATTTTCCTACGTGTCACCAAGATCTATCTATGGAGAAACCAGCTACGAGTAGAAGGAGAGTGCATCTACATACCCTTGTAGATCGCTAAGCGGAAGCGTTCAAGTGAACGGGGTTGATGGAGTCGTACTCGTCGTGATTCAAATCACCGATGATCAAGTGCCGAACGGACGACACCTCCGCGTTCAACACACGTACAGCCCGGTGACGTCTCCCACGCCTTGATCCAGCAAGGAGAGAGGGAGAGGTTGAGGAAGACTCCATCCAGCAGCAGCACAACGGCATGGTGGTGGTGGAGGAGCGTGGCAATCCCGCAGGGCTTCGCCAAGCACCATGGGAGAAGAGGAGGAGGGAGAGGGGCAGGGCTGCACTAACGAGAGATCAAATCGTGTGTTATGGGCAGCCCCTAGGCCTCATATATATAGGGGAAGGGGAGGGTTGTGCCCCCTTTAGGGTTTCCCACCCCAAGGGGCGGCGGCCAGCCTCCAGATGGCATCTGGTGCGGCGGCCAAGAGGGGGGGGGGAGGAGTCCATCCTCCCCAAGGCACCTCGGAGGTGCCTTCCCCCTTGAGGACTCTTCCCTCTAGGGTTCCCTAGGCGCATGGGCCTCTTGGGGCTGGTGCCCTTGGCCCATGTAGGCCAAGGCGCACCCCCCACAGCCCATGTGGCCCCCCGGGGCAGGTGGCCCCACCCGGTGGGCCCCCGGGACCCTTCCGGTGGTCCCGGTACAATACCGATGACCCCGAAACTTGCCCCGATGGCCGAAACAGGACTTCCTATATATAAATCTTTACCTCCGGACCATTCTGGAACTCCTCGTGACGTCCGGGATCTCATCCGGGACTCCGAACAACATTCGGTAACCACATACAAGCTTCCTTTATAACCCTAGCGTCATCGAACCTTAAGTGTGTAGACCCTACGGGTTCGGGAGACATGCAGACATGACCGAGACGTTCTCCGGTCAATAACCAACAGCGGGATCTGGATACCCATGTTGGCTCCCACATGTTCCACGATGATCTCATCGGATGAACCACGATGTCAAGGACTCAATCGATCCCGTATTCAATTCCCTTTGTCTAGCGGTATTTTACTTGCCCGAGATTCGATCGTCGGTATACGGATACCTTGTTCAATCTCGTTACCGGCAAGTCACTTTACTCGTTCCGTAACACATCATCCCGTGATCAACTCCTTGGTCACATTGCGCATATGATGATGTCCTACCGAGTGGGCCCAGAGATACCTCTCCGTTTACACGGGGTGACAAATCCCAGTCTCGATCCGCATAAAACAATAGGTACTTTTGGAGATACCTGTAGTGCACCTTTATAGTCACCCAGTTACGTTGTGACGTTTGATACACCCAAAGCACTCCTACGGTATCCAGGAGTTACGCGATCTCATGGTCAAAGGAAGAGATACTTGACATTGGCAAAGCTCTAGCAAACGAACTGCACGATCTTTGTGCTATGCTTAGGATTGGGTCTTGTCCATCACATCATTCTCCTAATGATGTGATCCCGTTATCAACGACATCCAATGTCCATAGCCAGGAAACCATGACTATCTATTGATCACAACGAGCTAGTCAACTAGAGGCTCACTAGGGACATATTGTGGTCTATGTATTCACACGTGTATTACGATTTCCGGATAATACAGTTATAGCATGAATAAAAGACAATTATCATGAACAAGGAAATATAATAATAATACTTTTATTATTGCCTCTAGGGCATATTTCCAACAGTCTCCCACTTGCACTAGAGTCAATAATCTAGTTCACATCGCCATGTGATTAACACTCACAGGTCACATCGCCATGTGACTAACACCCAAGAGTTTACTAGAATCAGTAGTCTAGTTCACATCACTATGTGATTAATACTCAATGAGTTTTAAGTTTGATCATGTTGCTTGTGAGAGAGGTTTTAGTCAACGGGTCTGAACCTTTCAGATCCATGTGTGTTTTACAAATCTCTATGTCATCTCCTAGATGCAGCTACCACGCTCTATTTGGAGCTATTCCAAATAACTGTTCTACTTGGAGCTATTCTAAATTGTTGCTCCATTATATGTATCCGGTATCTCTACTCAGAGCTATCCGGATAGGTGTCAAGCTTGCATCGACATAACCCTTTATGACGAACTCTTTTACCACCTCCATAATCGAGAAAATTCCTTAGTCCACTAGTTACTAAGGATAACTTTGACCGCTGTCCTGTGAGCCATTCTTGGATCACTCTTGTACCCCTTGACTGACTCATGGCAAGGCACACTTCAGGTGCGGTACACAGCATAGCATACTGAAGAGCCTACGTCTTAAGCATAGGGGACGACCTTCGTCCTTTCTCTCTATTCTGCCGTGGTCGAGCTTTAAGTCTTAACTTCGTACCTTACAACTCAGGCAAGAACTCCTTCTTTGATTAGTCCATCTTGAACACCTTCAAGATCGTGTCAAGGTATGTGCTCATTTGAAAGTATTATTAAGCATTTTGATCTATCCTTATAGATCTTGATGCTCAATGTTCAAGTAGCTTAATCCAGGCTTTCCATTGAAAAACACTTTCAAAATAACCCTATATGCTTTCCAGAAATTCTACGTCATCTCTGATCATCAATATGTCAACAACATATACTCATCAGAAATTCTATAGTGCTCCCACTCACTTCTTTGGAAATACAAGTTTCTCATAAACTTTGTATAAATCCAAAATCTTTGATCATCTCATCAAAGCGTACATTCCAACTCCGAGATGCTTACTCCAGTCCTTAGAAGGATTGCTGGAGCTTTGCATACTTATTAGCATCTTTCGGGATTGACAAAACCTTCCGGTTGTATCACATACAACCTTTCCTCATTAAAATCGTCGAGGAAACAATGTTTTGACATCCTATCTGCAAGATTTCATAAATAATGCAGTAATCGCTAATATAATTCCAACAGACTCTTAGCATCGCTACGAGTGAGAAAATCTCATCGTAGTCAACTCCTTGAACTTGTCGGGAAACATCTTAACGACAAGTCGAGCTTTCTTAATGGTGACATTTACCATCATTGTCCGTCTTCCTTTTGAAATCCATCTGTACTCATTAGCCTTATGACCATCGAGCCGTTCTGCCAAAGTCTACACTTTGTTTTCATACATGGATCCTCTCTCGGATTTTATGGCCTCAAGCCATTTATCAGAATCCGGGCCCACCATCGCTTCTCCATAGCTCGTAGGTTCATTGTTGTCTAGCAACATGACCTTTAAGACAGGATTACGTACCACTCTGAAGTAGTACGCATCCTTGTCATCCTACGAGGTTTGGGAGTGACTTGAGCCGAAGTTTCATGATCAATATCATAAGCTTCCACTTCAATTGGTGTAGGTGCCACAGGAACAACTCCCTGTGCCCTGTCACACACTAGTTGAAGAGACGGTTCAATAACCTCATCAAGTCTCCAGCATCTTCCCACTCAATTCTTTCGAGAGAAAATTTTCCTCGAGAAAGGACCCGATTCTAGAAACAATCCATATTGCTTTCGGATCTGAATTAGGAGGTATACCCAACTGTTTTGGGTTTCCTATGAAGATGCATTTTATCCGCTTTGGGTTCGAGCTTATCAACCTGAAACTTTTTCATATAAGCGTCGCAGCCCCAAACTTTTAAGAAACGACAACTTAGGTTTCTCTAAACCATAATTCATACGGTGTCATCTCATCGGAATTACGTGGTGCCCTATTTAAAGCGAATGTGGTTGTCTCTAATGCCTAGCCCATGAACGATAGCGGTAATTTGATAAGAGACATCATGGTACGCACCATATCCAATAGGGTGCAACTATGATGTTCGGACACACCATCACACTATGGTGTTCCAGGCGGTATTTATTGCGAAACAATTTCCACAATGTCTAAATTGTGTGCCAAAACTCGTAACTCAGATATTCATCTCTATGATCATATCATAGACATTTTATCCTCTTGTCACAATGATCTGCTACTTCACTCTGAAATTACTTGAACCATTCAATAATTCAGACTTGTGTTTCATCAGGTAAATATTCTCAACATCTACTCGAATCATCTGTGAAGTAAGAACATAACGATATTCACTGCATGCCTCAGCACTCATTGGACTGGACACATCAAAATGTGTTACTTCCAACAAGTTGCTATCTTGTTCCATCTTACTGAAAACGAGGCTTTTCAGTCATCTTGCCCATGCGGTATGATTTGCATATCTCAAGTGATTCAAAATCAAGTGAGTCCAAACGGTCCATTTGCATGGAGTTTCTTCATGCATATACACCAATAGACATTGTTCGCATGTCTCAAACTTTTCAAAAACGAGTGAGTCCAAAGATCCATCAACATGGAGCTTCTTCATGCGTTTTATACCATTATGACTTACATGGCAGTGCCACAAGTAAGTGGTACTATCATTACTATCTTTTGGCATGAAAATGTGTATCACTACGATCGAGATTCAATCAACCATTCAGGTTTAATGCTAATCTTGATGGTAGAAGGAGCGTGCGATGTTTGATTACATCAAACTTGGAAACACTTCCAACATATATCGTCAGCTCACTTTTAGCTAGTCTCCGTTTATTCCGTAGCCTTTTATTTCGAGTTACTAACACTTAGCAACCGAACCGGTATCTAATACCCTGGTGCTACTAGGAGTACTAGTAAAGTACACATTAACATAATGTATATCCAATATACTTCTATCGACCTTGCCAGCCTTCTCATCTACCAAGTATCTAGGGTAATGCTGCTCCAGTGGTTGTTCCCCTTATTACAGAAGCACTTAGTCTCGGGTTTGGGTTCAACCTTGGGTTTCTTCACTAGAGCAGCAGCTGAATTGCCGTTTCATGAAGTATCCCTTTGTTCCCTTGCCCTTCTTGAAACTAGTGGTTTCACCAACCATCAACAATTGATGCTCCTTCTTGATTTCTACTTTCGCGGTGTCAAACATCATGAATATTTCAAGGATCATCATATCTATCCCTGATATGTTATAGTTAATCACGAAGCTCTAGCAGCTTGGTGGCAATGACTTTGGGGAAACATCACTATCTCATCTGGAGGATCAACTCCCATTTGATTCAAATGATTGTTGTACTCAGACAATCTGAGCACAAGCTCAACAATTGAGCTTTTCTCCCTTAGTTTGCAGGCTAAGATAATCGTCGGAGGTCTCATACCTCTTGACGTGGGCACGAGCCTAAAATCCTAATTTCAGCCCTCGAAACATCTCATATGTTCCGCGATGTTTCGAAAAACGTCTTTGGTGCCTCTACTTAAACCATTTAACTGAACTATCACGTAGTTATCAAAACGTGTATGTCCGATGTTCGCAACATCCACAAACGACGTTTGGGGTTCAGCACACTAAGCGGTGCATTAAGGACATAAGCTTTCTACTGTCCGCATAATTGCTACTTTCAACTTTCAACTATATTTTCTCTAGGAACATATCTAAAACAGTAGAACTATAGCGTGAGCTACGACATAATTTGCAAAAGGTCTTTTGACTATGTTCAGGATAATTAAGTTCATCTTATGAACTCCCACTCAGATAGACATCCCTCTGGTCATCTAAGTGATCACATGATCCGAGTCAACTAGGCCGTGTCCGATCATCACGTGAGACGGACTAGTTAACGTCGGTGAACATCTTCATGTTGATCGTATCTACTATACGACTCATGCTCGACCTTTCGGTCTCCGTGTTCCGAGGCCATGTCTGTACATGCTAGGCTCGTCAAGTTAACCCTAAGTGTTTTCGCTGTGTAAAACTGTCTTACACCCGTTGTATGTGAACGTAAGAATCCATCACACCCGATCATCACGTGGTGCTTAGAAGCGACGAACTGTAGCAACGGTGCACAGTTAGGGGAGAACACTTCTTGAAATTTTGTAAGGGATCATCTTATTTACTACCGTCGTTCTAAGCAAACAAGATGCATAAACATGATAAACATCACATGCAATCAAATAGAGTAGTGACATGATATGGCCAATATCATATAGCTCCTTTGATCTTCATCTTCGGGGCTCCATGATCATCATCACCACCGGCATGACACCATGATCTCCATCATCATGATCTCCATCATCGTGTCTTCATGAAGTTGTCACGCCAACGACTACTTCTACTTCTATGGTTAACGCGTTTAGCAATAAAGTAAAGTAAGTTACATGGCGTTCTTCAATGACACGCAGGTCATACAAAAAATAAAGACAACTCCTATGGCTCCTGCCGGTTGTCATACTCATCGACATGCAAGTCGTGAATCCTATTACAAGAACATGATCAATCTCATACATCACATATCATTCATCACATTCTTCTTGGCCATATCACATCACATAGCATACCCTGCAAAAACAAGTTAGACGTCCTCTAATTGTTGTTGCATGTTTTACGTGGCTGCTATGGGTTTCTAGCAAGAACGTTTCTTACCTACGCAAGACCACAACGTGATATGCCAATTGCTATTTACCCTTCATAAGGACCCTTTTCATCGAATCCGTTCCGACTAAAGTGGGAGAGACTGGCACCCGCTAGCCACCTTATGCACCAAGTGCATGTCAATCGGTGGAACCTGTCTCACGTAAGAGTACGTGTAAGGTCGGTCCAGGCCGCTTCATCCCACAATACCGTCGAAACAAGATTGGACTAGTAACGGTAAGCATATTGAACAACATCAACGCCCACAACTACTTTGTGTTCTACTCGTGCAAAGAATCTACGCAATAGACCTAGCTCATGATGCCACTGTTGGGGAACGTAGCAGAAATTCAAAATTTTCCTACGTGTCACCAAGATCTATCTATGGAGAAACCAGCTACGAGTAGAAGGAGAGTGCATCTACATACCCTTGTAGATCGCTAAGCGGAAGCGTTCAAGTGAACGGGGTTGATGGAGTCGTACTCGTCGTGATTCAAATCACCGATGATCAAGTGCCGAACGGACGACACCTCCGCGTTCAACACACGTACAGCCCGGTGACGTCTCCCACGCCTTGATCCAGCAAGGAGAGAGGGAGAGGTTGAGGAAGACTCCATCCAGCAGCAGCACAACGGCATGGTGGTGGTGGAGGAGGGTGGCAATCCCGCAGGGCTTCGCCAAGCACCATGGGAGAAGAGGAGGAGGGAGAGGGGCAGGGCTGCACTAACGAGAGATCAAATCGCGTGTTATGGGCAGCCCCTAGGCCTCATATATATAGGGGAAGGGGAGGGCTGCGCCCCCTTTAGGGTTTCCCACCCCAAGGGGCGGCGGCCAGCCTCCAGATGGCATCTGGTGCGGCGGCCAAGAGGGGGGGGAGGAGTCCATCCTCCCCAAGGCACCTCGGAGGTGCCTTCCCCCTTGAGGACTCTTCCCTCTAGGGTTCCCTAGGCGCATGGGCCTCTTGGGGCTGGTGCCCTTGGCCCATGTAGGCCAAGGCGCACCCCCCACAGCCCATGTGCCCCCCCGGGGCAGGTGGCCCCACCCGGTGGGCCCCCGGGACCCTTCCGGTGGTCCCGGTACAATACCGATGACCCTGAAACTTGCCCCGATGGCCGAAACAGGACTTCCTATATATAAATCTTTATCTCCGGACCATTCCGGAACTCCTCTTGACGTCCGGGATCTCATCCGGGACTCCGAACAACATTCGGTAACCACATACAAGCTTCCTTTATAACCCTAGCGTCATTGAACCTTAAGTGTGTAGACCCTACGGGTTCGGGAGACATGCAGACATGACCGAGACGTTCTCCAGTCAATAACCAACAGCGGGATCTGGATACCCATGTTGGCTCCCACATGTTCCACGATGATCTCATCGGATGAACCACGATGTCAAGGACTCAATCGATCCCGTATTCAATTCCCTTTGTCTAGCGGTATTTTACTTGCCCGAGATTCGATCGTCGGTATACGGATACCTTGTTCAATCTCGTTACCGGCAAGTCACTTTACTCGTTCCGTAACACATCATCCCGTGATCAACTCCTTGGTCACATTGCGCATATGATGATGTCCTACCGAGTGGGCCCAGAGATACCTCTCCGTTTACACGGGGTGACAAATCCCAGTCTCGATCCGCATAAAACAATAGGTACTTTTGGAGATACCTGTAGTGCACCTTTATAGTCACCCAGTTACGTTGTGACGTTTGATACACCCAAAGCACTCCTACGGTATCTAGGAGTTACGCGATCTCATGGTCAAAGGAAGAGATACTTGACATTGGCAAAGCTCTAGCAAACGAACTACACGATCTTTGTGCTATGCTTAGGATTGGGTCTTGTCCATCACATCATTCTCCTAATGATGTGATCCCGTTATCAACGGCATCCAATGTCCATAGCCAGAAAACCATGACTATCTGTTGATCACAACGAGCTAGTCAACTAGAGGCTCACTAGGGACATATTGTGGTCTATGTATTCACACGTGTATTACGATTTCCGGATAATACAGTTATAGCATGAATAAAAGACAATTATCATGAACAAGGAAATATAATAATAATACTTTTATTATTGCCTCTAGGGCATATTTCCAACAGTTACATGCTAGATCGATGTGGCATTGAGTCGGGGTCCTGACAGCGTTGGTATCAGAGCTTGACTGCCTGTAGGATTACCAAGCCAAACTGGTCGAAGTTGAGTCTAGAAATTCTTTAGTTATATAAGGGAATTGATTGTGGGATGGAACGTAAGGCTCTTTTTACTCCTTATACCTCATGGCCTTCTGATCTGAGTCATCATCTTCTCTTCTACGGGGATTAAGAACTAGGCTATGTCTTCTTTCCATCAGGATCACGTGTTACTAATCCATAGACTTATAAGATTGTTGGATTAAGCCTCAGTTCAGTTTCTACCTTTGTATGTTAATTATTGATCTCGAGACCTTGATATTGTGCTTCTGAGTGGTTATGCCACCATTTTTGTGAATGTCTCAAATCTTTTCTGAGCATTTACAGCCGTTATGCTGTCCGAGTCATCCCAGGTTTCTAAATAGTCTGATGCATTTGCAAATCCTTTCTTTCCGTTCCCGATGTCCCTTATGGTCAGAATAAGCACACTAACCGGTGCGTTGAGGTAATTTATTGCCTTGACATATATGTTGGAGCTACTATTATGACCCTAGGTGTTTTAGGGAGTCACCTAGTAATCTAGCAATGTTTTGTGTTCCCAGTGTGAAGATTCTGGCCATCATTCTCGAAAGCATCTCGTGGTGCTACTTAGGAGTAGGTATTCTATTCCTGGGTTCTTGAACCCGAGATTCACTCTACTTACTTCATGTTGATAGTAATTGCTAGCTCCCTTAGGTTATTAGTAACCTTTGCGATAGTCCTTGAAGTCCGTGGTATCTTCTTCTTCCAAATACCATGAACTACTTATGGCAGAAGTTCCTCGTTGAACTGAACAATCACAACCAGAGTGCTCTTGATGAGTTCTCCATGCTATATTGTGACTCTGCCAGCTCAACCTTTCTGCATGGGTTATCCGGAAGAATTATGTTGAACCTGGTTCGACATACTAATCTATGCATCCACAACTCAGAAAGTTATATGTTCCTTTGAGTTGTCCCTCTTTAGTTGTCTACTGACCTTCGTCTATCAATTGATAGTCAAGAGTATGCATGCATTCTTTTATCGATGCCTATTACTCTTGTGGTCCGTCAAGCCATTCTATCGCGGAATGACTAGGAGAAACAAACTCCAGTACCTCTTCCATATCTAGGATTGGGTCAAAGTAGTTGTATTCCGCAGATCAAATGCCAATCCAGCTTTTGGTTATGTTCTACCTTGGAGTATTACCCCCTTTATGTCAGAATTGTCATGAGAACTGCACCAACTCTCATGAATTTTGACGTAGTGATACTTCTCACCATCATTAGTCATTCCTCGGCCCTCGTGTTGATGCAACCGGGATACCGACAAATGAATTGTGATGTGTGAAATCAATACTCCCAGCAACCTCGTTGCTTGGTAGTTAAAGGATAATAATTTCATTCTTAGCATGTTGGTTTTTGAATCATCCTTCTAAGACTGATCGTGCTACCTAGTCCTTATTTCGGTGCACCCTTTGATTGATGAGTTAGGATCTTGTCAAGTCCTCACTCATTTGATCATATCGTCTTGCCCTCAAAAGCGAGATTCTTCTCGAGCTTAGTAACATACCGGTGGTTCGTGATTTTCCAAATATCTTCACGGAAGTATCACCAGGTTGTCGCCTGACCGCTATGTTGAGTTCGTGATCAAGTTGGTTTCTTGTAAACTAGCCATTCTCCAAGAATCTGTGTTGGATATCCCTGAGCTAGTTGGTTAAGCTAGACAACAACTTGGAGAATTGGAAGATAAAAGCTTGCCTAACTTAGTTCGTTCCAAAGGGATATTCTTGTGTAGAGTGTGTTGAAGAAAGATGATATCTTCATCGATTGGTCCCTGTGATCAGTTGCTGGACCTATTGTCTTATCAATCCTTTGATTTGAGTGTGGGCTATCGTCAAATCAAATCAGTACCAATGATGCTCGTAATGTTGTCTTACTCGTGGTTGATCCCTCGAGCATACACCATTATATCTTTTGGGTCTGACCAATGCTATCACTTGTTCACTTAACTATGGAATTCCTTTTGAAAGGAAACCCAGATGAATTGTTGTTGAGCCCATTGACAACATCCTTGTCTTCTCCATAATTTTGCTGAACATTAAGCTAGTGTTGGAAACTTTTGAAAGCATTTTCTTCATGCTAGCTCAT
Organism: Triticum aestivum; assembly: GCF_018294505.1. NCBI lineage: Eukaryota > Viridiplantae > Streptophyta > Magnoliopsida > Poales > Poaceae > Triticum > Triticum aestivum. Next base: position 627,350,656 of record NC_057810.1, on the reverse strand, counting down.
GAAGTACTTGTTTGATGAAAGGAGTGACTTCCTCTTATACACGTGCATTTGGTGAAAGTTGCCGCCGTGAATTTGAGAAAGTTAGTTTTGCTTCCTCTGGAATCATCCCAAATCAGTCATGCATACGTGCGAAGTATTCTGTGGTTCGGAGACTTGCAACCTCCATTCTATATGTGTTCCGTAGCACCCCAAGCCACTGACTGATTTGTTCAAGAAAAGGAGTTAAGTGTTAATCCATGGTAATGCACAAGACTCTGATATCCCCGATGATGGTTCCCTACCAGAACTCGGTAGTGTTTTATTGTAAGACTACCATGTGATCATGTTTGTCTGGGACAACGTGTTCACATGTTTGTAGCAGAACCAACTCATGTTTTGGAGCTTACTATCGTAGTTCATTCCCCGAGAATCTCACAACGCCGTCTCGTCGATTTGTGTTGTAAACTTTCATTTTTCTTTCTAGACTTGATGAGTCTGGAATATTCTGACACCAACCAGATCTGAATCTCAGGCAGATGTGATGGTTGGAACATTTCCCAAGAACTATAATATTGGTCTCGCGATAACCGGTAAAGTGGATGTCGTGGCCAACACACCCAGCCGGAAGACCTCCTGTTGTAGTATCTTGATTTGAGGAAGTTGGCCACCTCCCCATAGGGATTTCGTAGGATTTACTCCCTAGTTGCCCCTATGGATTTATGTGTTCCGAAGTCCGACCTTTTTACTTGATGTTCTAGATATCAAACCATATCTATGAATGGGTTACACTAGCACATCAAGGAGAACATTAGAAGCGGAGTGCTAAATGTCTCTCGGTCGATCATCCAGATTTCGTTCCCTTGGCCTCGCTAAGGTGAAATCTGAGAAAGTGTTATCCTCCTTGCATCTGCATCGTCCATCGCTATTCATCATGGTAGTATGTTGTGTTGTCAGCACCCTTGACACGGATGCTGATAAAACCTTGATGATTGTGGAAATGCTCAAGTTCTTGAGAGCACGCACAAGCGCTACGTGTTATCATCGGCTCTAACTGGGATTCCTCTCAGTTTCCTCGGCAATGTTATGACCTTTCAAACAGTGAATTCACTCTCTATTGTTGGGTTCTTCCCCAGTTACCAGAATCATTCCCAGCATTTGCATTTTGTTCCCAGCTTGCACCGCCAATGTGCCATTCTACCATGGGTCTCTTCCATTTCCGGTGATAAGCAAAAATCATCCATTGCGTTGTCTTCAACAAGGTAATCCACATCATCCAAGTCCGAGTATGCCATTCTACCGACCCCCTCCAAACAATCGCTCGAGAATTGCCTTAGGCTGGTTTAAAGAGTCTCAATGATCTCTGAATCAAAGGTAATTCTTTTTGCCACTTAAGGGGATAATCTACGAATCACCCTCCTCCAGGATGTTTCGTCGTGGTATCATGGCAACTCAACTCCTCGCTACGTTGACAATCGTTTACCACCTTCTTAGGTGTGGAATTGTTGTCTACCTAGTGAGCCCTCATCATCTGTCTCACTCCATTTCCTCAGATGTATGCTTCGTGTCTCAGCTCGAGAGATGTGACAATGTCTCATCCCATGAGTTGATCCTAAGTTGTTCGGTCTTCGAGAAGATAGATTCTTCTAGAGTTTTCCTTCCCTCTTCTCGTCATGTTAGCTGGAGTTCTCAGAGGAAGACGTCGAGACAAAGATGGTGATTGAATCAACGTTCATTTGAAGTGCAACCTGGATCGTGAAGATTGTACTAGTTTGCGTTTCCCCTTCATCTTACCCAACGCTTGAATCTTGGGACGAGATTCTTGTTTAGTGGGGGCGAGTTGTCACATCCCTAGCTTCTGGTGCTGCCTAGTGTTTGCATCATGTTTAAATTTCTGAAAACTTGAACTGAGGAAATTTGGAAGCCTTAAAACCCTAAATAAAAGAAGGGCAAAAACCCTAAAATCTCATTCATTGTTCCAAAATGCTCTTCTTAGATGTTTAATATTTTGGCAAGGGTTTTGATCCAAACCAAAAATAATGAACATTTTAAAAGGATTTATTTTTGGGACTTTGAATTTAAATCATTAGCTATTTGAATTTGAATTATATTCATATAATTAGAATATAATTTCAAATACCCCTGAAATATTTTATGAGCTTTTGGAAAAGTCCATCTAGCAAAACAAAAATATTCAGAGGAGTTTTTGGCATTGTTTGAATTGTTCTGAATTCAAAATAGTGGCAAAAGATTAAATAAAAAAAAACAGGAATCATAAAACTATAAAAGAACAAAAACTCACCTGGTCCACTTACCTGGTGGCCCAACAGGACCGGCCCAGCTAGGCCCAGCCCACCTCCTCCTCACTCCTACTGTCTTCAACCTCCTGCCAGTGGGCAGGAGGGCGTGTGCCCGCGGCGCGCCAGCACGCGCACGGCCACCGACGGCCACCTCCTGCTTGCCGCTTCGCCCTGGACTTTTCTGGCATCGCCACGTACCCCCCCCCCCCCGGGCCCCTCTCGCTCTCCCTCGCCCTCATCCTCTCCCCTGGACCCCACTCTCTCGCCACCGAACACGCCCATCGCCGCCGTTCGCCGTTGCCGCGACCACCGCCGTTCCGACGATGCCCCGAGCTGCTCCCGAGCTCCTGCACCTCGTCGCCAACCCCCTCACCGAGCCACGTGACCGGAAGATCCCCGAAGCGCCGCCCCGACGCTTTTCCTCTCCTCGGCCGCCGGAGATCGGCCTCGCCGCCCCGCTCAGCTCCGACCTTCCCCGAGCCCGCTTCGAAGCCTACTGGAACCGCTGTGAGCTCCTGATCCTCCTCCCCTTCTCCGTTTTCTCCCTAGTATGCCGTAGCCGCCGTGCCTTTCTCACCCGACAGCGCCGCCGCCAAAGCTTGCCGGTGATGACGCCCCAGTGACCATTTGGTCACGGGCGTGCACCCGTTGTGCTTGTCGTGACCCGTAGAGCCCCTCCAGCGCCTCAGCTCCCTCGTTTGCGAGCAGCAGCGCCGAACCCGACCGCACCCGAACTCCGGCCGCCGCTCACGAGCTCGCCGTCGTCGGTACAGGCCACCACAGGCACGGCCACCACCACCGTTCGATGCGCACCAGCAAGGGCTCTCCAACGAGCCCAAGCACGGCCTCGCCCGTGCCCTGTAGCGCGTTTCCGGTTCGCGCTGCCGTCTCGGGCCTCGCCGGCGTCATGTCGCCGGTGGGTTTGACCCACTGTGACCACGGCGGGACCCCCCCCTGTGTCAATGACATGTGGGGCCGGCCTTTGACTGAATTAGTGTAGGATTTTAATTAGTGCTAATTGCTCTGTTAGTTAATTAGGATTAGTACTAATTGAATTAGGTAAACTAATTACCCTTGCTGACACTGACAATGGGCCCCGTGGCTATTAATTTGATTAGTTAGAATTAATTAACTCTGTTAGTCACCTGAGTCACTGACCAGTGGGCCCCACTGGTCAGGTTTGACCGGACCAGCCCTTGTTGACCTGCTGACGTCATGCCAACGCCATGCTGACGCAATATTCCTTTTCTGGAATTTAGTTTATTTTATAAATAATTAGGAAATTCCAGAAAATTGTATAAACTTCTAAAATTCATATAAAATCAACCGTAACTCCAAATGAGATAAATTATATATGAAAAATGATCAGAAAAATCCAATCTATCCATCTGTACTATTTTCATGCATGTTAGAGCAACTTATAGGTGCTGTTTAGCACAAATCATATTAATGGCATTTAAATATCCACATATGGAGTTTGAGTTTGAATCTTGGATTCAAACCAACTTCATTTAATCTGGTTTAGTTGCATCAGCACAAATCACATCATATTGCCATGTCACATTCATGCATCATATTGTCGCATTGCATTGATTGTGTTCTTCCTTGTTTGCCGGTAATTGTCCCCTCTCGATAGACCTGTACCGACGATGTGATCGATGACACCGATGAAGAGCTATGTTATCTTCAGAAGTGCCAGGCAAGCAAAACCCCCTTGTTCATTCTGATATAATCCCACTCTCTCGCTCCTGCTCTCTTTCACTGCATTAGGACAACAACGATTCATTTGTTACTTGCTGCGGTAGCTGAACCCCTTTATTCTCTGCATGACCTGTCATTCCACAGTAAATAGATGAAACCCACTAGCATGAGTAGGAGTTGTTTGAGCCCTGTTGTGCCTACTCATTCTTGCTTGTTTGTCATGCCTGCTACTGCTTAGAGTTGTGTCAGGTCTGATTCATCGGGAATGAATCAGAGGTGTGTGAACATGTCCTACTGTGTGTGAGCTAAGTGTGTGAACACGATTTGGTAAAGGTAGCGGTGAGAGGCCATGTAGGAGTAAATGGTGGGTTGTCTCATTGAAGCCGTCCTCAGGAACTGAGTTCTGTGTTTGTGATCCATGATTCAGCTACTACCACGCATTGGGCCCGAAACCAATGGACCCTCTCGGCTTCTTAATCACCGTTGTCCTCTGTCCAGGAGTTGCAAGTAGTTTCTGGTGTTTGTAGTATGCTGGAGGCCGTGGGCAGCGCTGATCGGAGGGGTGGGCTGTGATGCGGTAGGCACGTGGCACGGTGTACCGAGCGCCCGTTTGGTGTCTCAGGAACCCTGTTCACATCGTTTGGGGCTGTGAGCGAAACTCCGGCCGGATCTCCTCATGGATGGAACCCGAATAGGCGATAAACCTGGACTAGAGACTTGAGTGTTTAGGCAGGCCGTGGCCGACACCCACGTTGGGCTTCCGCTTGAAGGTTGCCGAGTACATGTCGTGTAAACGGCGGTAAGTGGTGGGAGCGTGTGTGAAGAAGTACACCCCTGCAGGGTTAACATCATCTATTCGAATAGCCGTGTCCGCGGTAAAGGACTTCTGGGTTGCCTGTACAGTTCATAGACAAGTGAAAGTGGATACTTTAAAATGCGCAAGATAAGCGTGAGTGCTATGGATGGCGTTCTCGCAGGGAGACGGGAGCGGATCCATAGTGGTGTATTGATATGGTGAATTTGTGGACTCGTGTGCGCCACCCCAAAAGAGTTACTTGCAGTCGTAGTTCAGGATAGCCACCGAGTCAAAGCTGGCTTGCTGCAGTTAAACCCCACCATCCCCTTTGTTGATAATGATGCATATGTAGTTAGTTCTGATGTAAGTCTTGCTGGGTACATTTGTACTCACGGTGCTTATTTTATGTTTTTGCAGAGAGACTTCAGTCTCACTAGTAGTTCCGCTTGGACTTCGACGCTTAGCTTGTTACCTCAGCTACGATCTTGTGCCCTCGGCAGGATCTGGTAGATAGTCAGGCTTCTCAGCCTTTTTCATTTATAGATGTCTGTACCCAGACATGATAAGCTTCTGCATGTGCTTTGACTTGTATGCTCTAATTGTTGGGTCATGAGACCCATGTTTGTAATATCTTGCTCCTCGGAGCCTATTGAATAAATTACTTGAGTCGTAGAGTCATGTTGTGATGCCATGTTGTATTTGCACATATCGAGCATATTGTGTGTATGTTATTGAAATGCTTGGTATGTGTGGGATCTGACCATCTAGTTGTTTATCTTTAGTAGCCTCTCTTACCGGGAAATGTCTCCTAGTGTTTCCACCGAGCCATGGTAGCTTGCTACTGCTCCGGAACACTTAGGCTGGCCGGCATGTGTCCTTCTTCGTTCCTGTGTCTGTCCCTTCGGGGAAATGTCACGTGATGAATACCGGAGTCCTGTTAGCCCGCTACAGCCCGGTTCACCGGAGTCCTGCTAGCCCAGTGCTACAGCCTGGATTCACTCGCTGATGACCGACACGTTCGATGCTGGGTCATGGATGCCTGTCCCTGTAAGTCTGTGCCACTTTGGGTTTACGACTAGCCATGTCAGCCCGGGCTCCTTATCATATGGATGCTAGCGACACTGTCATATACGTGTGCCAAAAGGCGCAAACGGTCTCGGGCAAAGGTAAGGCGACACCCGTGGGAATACCGTGCGTGAGGCCGCAAAGTGATATGAGGTGTTACATGCTAGATCGATGTGGCATTGAGTCGGGGTGCTGACACCCCTGCTGACCGACAGGTTGGCCCTAGATGCGTGTGGGGAGGCGCATGTGACCACTCCGGTGGCTGCTCCCCCTCCCCCACTGCGCTCCGCGGCCTACTCTCGACGTGGCCGGTCGACCTCCTCCCCTATGACGGCCTCCCGCCGCAGTGCTCGGCTCGACGCGGCCCGCCCGGATGGTAGCCCCGCTCTACCCATCCACGCACGGGCTGAGCTCCGGGCTGCTGCCCGGAATCTGGAGCAAGGTACTCCTGCCGTCCTCTCCTCTACTGCTACTTGCTCCTTCTCTATGCTCGAGTTAGTTCCGCTTGGCCACCTAGTGAAGGTGGCTATGGATTCCGTGATCATCTTCAGGGGGGAGGTTGCTTCTCCCTTAGTTCAGATCGAGGCCATTCGGGCCCATGAGATTCTTGACGGTAGACTTGCGGAGGCCCGCACGGCTATGCTCACACCTCCCGCCCCTCCGGCCCCTTCGGAGGACGCCAACCCGGCACAGCCGTGGCATGTTGGTGGCCTTCTTCCGCTTGCTGTTGCCGACCTCCGTGGCCGCACGCGTTCTCGTACTGCCGCCCTCCACGCTCAAAGCGTGTCTCGCGTCCTGGGGTCAAGCAGCCCCCCAATGGCCTCTTAATGCATGCCCTCTTCTAGAAGATCTGCGGCTTCGGCCATGATGGCCGCCGCCGCCAACTCATCGAACACATTCGTGACGAACACATTGACATTGTCGCCATCCAAGAAACCATGTGCACGGAGTTCTCTCTCCCGGAGCTCGATCGTCTGAGCTCCCATCTCTTTGCTTGGCATTGGCTCCCTTCTAGTGGGAGCACCGGCCATTCAGGTGGCATCCTTTTAGGTATGAAGGATGCCACCTTCGAGGTGGGTAGCATGGATCGAGGCCAGTTCTTTGTTAGCATGGAACTCTTCGAGCGAACGCTTAACTTCAAGTGGGAGGTCATCATCGTCTACAGCCCTGCTGACCACAATAGGTTGGCCTCCTTCCTTGAGGAGCTCCACCAGAAGGTCTCGGCAGCGTCGCTTCCGGTGGTGTTTTGTAGTGACTTTAACCTCCTCCGGTTCGTGGAGGACAAGAGCAACTCGAACATTAACTTGGTGCGGATGCAGATGTTTAATGACTGCATTACTGACCTCGATCTCCGCGAGATAGATATGATTGGTGCCAGATTTACCTGGACCAATTGGCAGGCCTCCCCGATCCAGTCCATCCTAGACCGGGTCCTAGTTTCCCCGAAATGGGACATCCGCTGCTCCCTCGCTTCCCTCTGGGCCATCACCCGGATTGGCTCCGACCACGTCCCCCTCCTCCCGTCCTCCGCCGACGAGCGGCCACCGATCCCCCCCCCCCCCCGGTTCCGGTTTGAGACTTTCTGGCTGTCCCAGACTAGATTCATGGAGGCGATCGCTGCGCGCTGGGTGGAGGCTCGGGCCCACCCTCATCCTCGTCCCCCATGGCCATAGACTCATGGCACTTCTGTGCCAAGCAGGGCCGGCAGTTCATGAAGGGATGTGGTGCCAACCTGGGGCATGAACTCCGCGAGCGCAAGCAGGCCCTCCTATCTACCATCTAGGCATTAGACCTGCGTGCCGACGCAACCAACCTCTCTCCTGACAAGTGGTTGTCCCGGTACGACTTGGAAGACCAACTCTCCGTCATCTACTCCGATGAGGAGGCTTATTGGTGCCTTCGTGGCGCATAGAAATGGGTGTTGAAGGGCGATGCAAACACGGCATACTTTCAGGACATTGCAAATGGCCGTCGTAGACGCAACACCATCCTCCTCCTCTGGGATGGTTCGACTCTCCTTCAGTCCCCCCGTGACATACGACCCATGTTGATGGGTTTTATAGGGCTCTGTTCTCCGCTGCTCCTAGGAGCAGCCTCTATTTGGCTCTTGATTGCTGGACTGGCCCCCGGCTGGTCTCCGTCGCTGAGAACGCGGCCCTCACGGCCCCCTTCTCTGAGAGCGAGGTTTGGGCCGCCATTAAAGGCATGAACCCTACCTCGGTGCTGGGACCTGATGGCCTTCCAGTCAAATTCTTCCAGACCTTCTCGAATGTGATTAAACCTAAGATCATCGCCATCTTCGACGAGTTCTACGTTGGGTCCATCAACCTCGGACGCCTCAACTATGGGATCATCTCGCTCATCCCTAAGGTCCCTGGGGCTTCCGACATTTGCTAGTTCCGCCCGATCACGGTCATCAATGTGATTTTTCAGATTTTGGTGAAAGGGTTCGCCAATACGGTGACCTTGCTAGCAGACCGCGTTACTCACCCCAACCAGTCCGCCTTTATCCAAGGCCAGTATATCCTGGATGGGGTTCTAGTTCTTCACGAAGTCCTCCATGAGGTTCGCTCTAGGCACCTCAAGGCAGTGTTCCTGAAGATCAATTTTCATAAAGCCTACGACACGGTTAGTTGGCCCTTCCTTCGGGAAGTTCTGCTCTGAAAAGGTTTTGACGACCGTTGGGTCTCTAGAGTGATGCGGATGGTTTCCTGCGGTCGCACTGCTCTGAACATCAATGGAGAGATCGACCCTTACTTCCCCACCTCCTATGGGGTTAGGCAAGGCGACCCCTTCTCCCCATTCTTGTTCAATATGGTGGATGCGCTTGCCACCATTCTGGATAAGGCTAAGGCCGTGGGCCATATTCGTGGGATCACCCCCACCTGGCCGGCGGATCCGGGATCTCCCTCCTCCAGTATGCCGATGACATCATCATCATGGTTGAAGGCTCTGATGCGGACATCTCTAACCTTAAGTTCCTCCTCCTCTGCTTCCAACAAATGGTTGGCCTCAAGATCAACTTCGACCAGGGTGATGTGATGGTGATGGGCTATTATCCTGTGGAATCCCTTCTCATTGCCAACTGAGGGAGTCCTGGACTAGGGGGTGTCCGGATAGCCAAACTATCATCATCGGCCGGACTCCAAGACTATGAAGATACAAGATTGAAGACTTCGTCCCGTGTCCGGATGGGACTTTTCTTGGCGTGGAAGGCAAGCTTGGCGATACGGATATGTAGATCTCCTACCCTTGTAACCGACTCTGTGTAACCCTAGCCCTCTCCGGTGTCTATATAAACCGGATGGCTTTAGTCCGTAGGACGAACAACAATCATACCATAGGCTAGCTTCTAGGGTTTAGCCTCCTTGATCTCGTGGTAGATCCACTCTTGTAACACACATCATCAATATTAATCAAGCAGGACGTAGGGTTTTACCTCCATCAAGAGGGCCCGAATCTGGGTAAAACATCGTGTCCCTTGTCTCCTGTTACTATCCGCCTAGACGCACAGTTTGGGACCCCCTACCCGAGATCCGCCGGTTTTGACACCGACATTGGTGCTTTCATTGAGAGTTCCTCTGTGCCGTCACCGATAGGCTCGATGGCTTCTTCGATCATCATCAACGACGTAGTCCAGGGTGAGACCTTCCTCCCCGGACAGATCTTCGTATTTGGCGCCTTCGCACTGCGGGCCAATTCGCTTGGCCAACTGGAGCAGATCGAAAGCTACGCCCCTGGCCGTTAGGTCAGATTTGGAAGTTTAAACTTCACGGCCGACATCCGCGGGGACTTGATCCTCGATGGATTCGAGCCACAGCCGAGCGTGCCGCACTGTCACAGCGAGCATGATTTAGCTCTGCAGCCGGACAGTACCCTGGAGGCCGCACTCGAACCCGCTCCGATCTTCAATTCGGAGCCGGCTACGCAGGCCGAGGATGGATGGCTAGACACCGCCTCGGGGGCTGCAACCTCAACGGCGATAGAGCCGAACAATGACCTTGTCCCTCATGAAGCTCATGACTCCGAGGCGCCGGACTCCTTGCCGGACTCCGAACCTCCCGCGCCCCCTCCGATCGAATCCGATTGGGCGCCGATCATGGAGTTCACCGCAGCGGACATCTTTCAACACTCACCTTTCGGCGACATCTTGAGTTTGCTAAAGTATCTCTCGTTATCAGGAGAGCCCTGGCCGGACTACGGTCAGGACGGTTGGGATGCGGACGACGAAGAAATTCAAAGCCCACCCACCACCCAGTTGGTAGGCACTGTCGACGATCTAACCGACATGCTAGACTAAGACTCCGAAGACATCGACGGTATGGACGACGATGCCGGAGACGACCAAGAACCAGCGCCCACCGGGCACTGGAAAGCCACCTCATCATATGACATATACATGGTGGATATCCCAAAGGATGGGAATGGCGAAGGAACAACGGAGGATGACCCCTCCAAGAAACAGCCCAAGCGCCGGCATCAGCGACGCCGCTCTAAATCCCGCCACAGCAAGAATGAAGCTGTGTTCGAGAGGTTTTGCGAGTCCTTAAAGACTTATGCCGCTTAGAGCGAGGAGCCTACTTCGTCCGGCCTAGGCGTGGATAGCGCCCGAAATTCGGCCTTCCGAAGACTAGGGGCTTCGCCGAAATTTAAAATTATAAAATTCTATGGCTAAGTGAGAGTGTTCAAGCATTATAAGTCTGGTTGCCTTGTTCGTTGTGTTGAGCGCCTCCCTAGATGGACCCAAATATGGGAACAAGAGTGCTCAAATTTATCCCGAACACCCCAGCACTCGTGGCATGGGGGCTGAAGCCGACGACTTGCCATCTCTCAGATTTGATAAACAGTCGCACAAAAGGTAATATTTTAAATTAAAATGCGTTGCTTAGCGCACAGGATAACAAAATGCGAGTCTACTCAAATATTACATCTTTGGAGCACTCACCCGCAATAGTGCGGGCGCCCTTCAGCACACTCTTATAATACATCTCCAGCGTGCGATGCTCCTTGCCCTCTGGTGGCGGGTCCGTCACGAGCTTCTGGGCATCCATCTTGCCCCAGTGCACCTTTGTGCGGGCAAGGGCCCGACGGGCACCTTCAATATAGGCGGAGTGCTTGATGACTTCAACCCACGGGCACGCATCCACCAGCCGCCGCACCAGGCCGAAGTAGCTCCCAGGCATGGCCTCTTTAGGCCACAACCGAACTATGAGGCCCTTCATGGCCTGTTCGGCCGCCTTGTGGAGCTCGACCAGCTGCTTCAGCTGGTTGCTAAGGGGCACCGGATGTCCGGCCTCAGCATACTGAGACCAGAAGACCTTCTCTGTCGAGCTCCCCTCCTCGGCCCGGTAGAACGCGGCAGCATCGGACACGCTGCGAGGAAGATCTGCGACCGCTCCTGGAGAGCTCCGAATTCAGGTAAGCAACAGGTAATTAACACTCACATGCTTACTTTGCATGAAAAATGCCTTACCCGCTGCTATTTTCTTCACCGCCTCGATCTCCTGGAGGGCCTTGTAGGCTTCGGCCTTAGCGGCTTTGGCACTCTCAAGAGCCGTTGCAAGCTCAGACTCTCGAGTCTTCGAGTCATGCTCCAGGCTCTCATGTTTTTTCACGAGATCCTGGAGCTCTTGCTGTACCTCCGCCACCCGCGCCTCCTGCTTCTCTCGCTCGGTGCGCTCCGTGGCCGCATTGTGTTCGGCCGCGGCCACCGCCTCTTTCAGGGTCGCCACCTCATTAGTGGCCCCTGCAATACCCACGTTATCCTTGTCATTCTTTTTGCAACCAAAATCCTTTTCTGTAAGGTACAATTTTAATAAGGTGTTACTCACCTTCCTTGTCCTCGAGCTGCTTCTTGGCATGGTTGAGCTCGTTCTTGGACCGCTCGAGGCTTTCCTTCAAAGTATTGACCTCCGCAGTCAGTGCGGCAGAGGTCAGCAGCGCAGCCTGCAATCCCATATTGACATATTTTTTATGACTCCTGCGTATATCTTATTAAGATCCTCAGTCCGGCTTTTCTTTCCGAACACCAAACCGAGCATCAGGGGCTACTGTCTATGTGGTACTATTTTACATATATCAAAATTCTTACCTCAAAGCCTGTTAGAAGGCTGCTGCAGGCTTCGGTCAGCCCGCTCTTGGCGAGCTGCACCTTCTGAATCACCGCACTCATAACAGTGCGGTGTTCCTCTTTGATGGAGGCGCCATTGAGCGCCTCCAGCAAGCTATCCGGTGCCTCCGGTTGGGCGGAGGCTGCCGGCGTCACGGTCTTGCCCTTCTTACGAAGGGGCCAGACTCCGGAGCCACTATGGGATCCGGAGCCGAGTCCTGTGCAAAGTCCGGGAGGTTGTCCTGCGACACCTCCGGGGCCTCCTCCTCCTGGCGGGTCCCTTTCCGGGATCCCACCTCGGCATCGTCCGTGTCACGGGGGGTGGAGGCGGTCGGAAGAGAATCCATATCCGACGCACCTAAGGACCCACTCGACGAAGCGGGAAGATCGTCCTTGGGCAGACTGCAGGGTTGTATGCGGCATTAGAAAGACATTGTGTGGGAAAAAAGAAAAAACCATAAAGTTATTCGGGAGTCCGGATACTCACGATCTCGCCAGGGGCTTGGCCCTTGGGGGACAGTCTTCGTCGTCGTCACTGGCGTTGGCAGAGCAGTCCGGGGGAAGAGTTTTTCCCTTCTTAGACCCTTCGGCCTCCCTCGTTGGGGAGGCCTTCCTTTTCTTCTCTCCCCCCACTGGGGGAGAGGCTTTCTTCTTCTCCTCCTCACCTTGGTGAGAGGAGTCGGCCTCGGAGTCATCATCCGATAGGACCTGAAAACGGGAACTCTTCCGAGTCCCCGTGGCCTTCTTCTTGGCCTTCTTCTCCGGCACCACGTGGGGTGCCGGAGCCAGCAGCCCCGTTAGACGGGCGTCCGCTGGGTCCTCTGGCAATGGGGTCGGACAGATAGTCTGTTCGGCCTTTGCCAGCTAGTCCTGTCAAAGGAAAAGGGAGTTTAGATCCCGCATAGAGTCAAACTATGGAAAACGAGCATTCCATAAAGGACAAAATCACTTACCTCGTCAGCCAGACGCTGCGAGCTGAATCCGCGATCTTCGGTAGCGGATGCGGGAGGCTCGGCGCCCTTGAACAGCACCTTCCAGACATCTTCGTACGTAGTGTCGAAGAGCCCGCTCAGAGTCTGGTGATGTGTCGGATCGAACTCCCACATGTTGAAACCCCGTCGTTGGCATGGGAGAATCCAGCGGACGAGCATGACCTGGACTACGTTGACAAGCTTGAGCTTCTTGTCCACCAGCTTTTGGATACAGGCTTGGAGTCCGTTCAGCTCCTCCGAATCACCCCAGATCCGGCCACTCTCTTTCCAGGAGGTGAGCCGTGTAGGAATGCCAGATCTGAATCCGGGGGCCGCTGCCCAATCAGGGTCACGCGGCTCGGTGATGTAGAACCACCCCGATTGCCACCCCTTAATGGTTTCCACGAAAGTGCCCTCCAGCCAAGTAACGTGGGACATCCTACTCACCATGGCGCCTCCGCACTCCGCTTGGCTGCCCTTCACAACCTTCGGCTTGACACTGAAGGTCTTGAGCCACAAGCCGAAGTGGGGCTGGATGCAGAGGAAGGCCTCGCACACGACGATGAACGCCGAGATGTTGAGGATGAAATTCGGGGCCAGATCATGGAAATCCAGGCCGTAGTAGAACATGAGCCCCCGAACGAAGGGATGAAGTGCGAAGCCCAGTCCGCGGAGGAAATGGGGAAGAAATACTACCCTCTCATGGGGCCTGGGGGTGGGGATGAGCTCTCCCTCGTCGGGGAGCCAGTGCATGATGTTGCTGGACGAATATCCGGCGTCGCGTAGCTTCTGGATCTGCCCCTCCGTGACGGAGGAGGCCATCCACTTGCCTCCCGCTCCGGACATAGTTGGAGAAGGTTGAGGTGAGAAGTGCGGACTTGGGCACTGGAGCTTGAGTTCGCGGAGATGGATAAGCCAAGGAGGAAGAAGGCGCGGGTAAAAGGGTTGGATCTTTATCCCCTTATATGGGCGGACAAAAACATGTGTCCCCACTAGCCTGGTAAAACTTGCTTATCTCCCAAGCGTCGCAATCAATGGCGCGGTTGGGTTACCCACGTCCGTATTGATGGGAATCCCGGAATAAGGGAAACACGATCTCTGCTTCGACAAGACGTGCCAAGGAAACCGCTTCGCTAAACGCGCTGAGGTGGTGCAATAAAAACAATTCAAGTAAAGGCTTGTAGTGGTGTGATGTCATGCCACAAAACGCGTCAGCAGATTGAACTGGTGTAATATTATTCTCCCTACGGTGGTATGTGGAATTTATTTTTGCAGAGTTAGACACTATTCTGGTGTTCACAATCTTCTATAAATTATTCGAATGAGGAACCCGCCTTGCAATGCCGAAGACAATATGCGCGTCGGACTCGTCGTCATTGAAGCCTGGTTCAGGGGCTACTGAGGGAGTCCTGGACTAGGGGGTGTCCGGATAGCCGAACCATCATCATCGGCCAGACTCCAAGACTATGAAGATACAAGATTGAAGACTTCGTCCCGTGTCCGGATGGGAATTTCCCTGGCGTGGAAGGCAAGCTTGGCGATACGGATATGTAGATCTCCTACCCTTGTAACCGACTCTGTGTAACCCTAGCCCTCTCCGGTGTCTATATAAACTGGATGGCTTTAGTCCATAGGACGAACAACAATCATACCATAGGCTAGCTTCTAGGGTTTAGCCTCCTTGATCTCGTGGTAGATCCACTCTTGTAACACACATCATCAATATTAATCAAGCAGGACATAGGGTTTTACCTCCATCAAGAGGGCCCGAACCTGGGTAAAACATTGTGTCCCTTGTCTCATGTTACCATCCGCCTAGACGCACAGTTCGGGACCCCCTACCCGAGATCCGCCGGTTTTGACACCGACACCAACCGACTCAACTGCCACCTGGGCTCCTTCCCCACGACCTACCTGGGAATGCCCATTAGTGACACTCGGCTCATAGTCGCTGACCTTCGTCTGACTGTTGCCAAGTTACAAACGCGCATCATGTTGGGGAACGTAGTAATTTCAAAAAAAATCCTATGCACACGCAAGATCATGGTGATGCATAACAACGAGCAGGGAGAGTGTCATCCACGTACCCTCGTATACCGTAAGCGGAAGCGTTATATCAACGCGGTTGATGTAGTCGTACGTCTTCACAATCCTACCGATCCAAGTACCGAACGCACGACACCTCTGAGTTCAGCACACGTTCAGCTTGATGACGTCCCTCATACTCTTGATCCAGTTGAGGCCGAGGGAGAGTTTCGTCAGCACGATGGCGTGATGACGATGATGATGATGCTACCGACGCAGGGCTTCGCCTAAGCACCGCTACAATATGATCGAGGTGGATTATGGTGGAGGGGGGCACCGCACACGGCTAAAAGATCAACTGATCAACTTGTGTGTTCAAGGGGTGCCCCCCTCCCCCGTATATAAAGGAGTGAAGGAGGGGAAGGGGCCGGCCCTCCTAGGCGCGCCTCAAGGGGAGTCCTACTCCCACCGGGAGTAGTGTTGGAAATATGCCATAGAGGCAATAATAAAATGATTATTATTATATTTCCTTGTTCATGATAATTGTCTATTATTCATGCTATAATTGTGTTATCCGGAAATCATAATACATGTGTGAATACATAGACCACAACATGTCCCTAGTGAGCCTCTAGTTGACTAGCTCGTTGATCAACAGATAGTCATGGTTTCCTGACTATGGACATTGGATGCCATTGATAACGGGATCACATCATTAGGAGAATGATGTGATGGACAAGACCCAATCCTAAGCATAGCACAAGGTCGTGTAGTTCATTTGCTAGAGCTTTTCCAATGTCAAGTATCATTTCCTTAGACCATGAGATCGTGTAACTCCCGGATACCGTAGGAGTGCTTTGGGTGTACCAAACGTCACAACGTAACTGGGTGACTATAAAGGTATACTACGGGTATCTCCGAAAGTGTCTGTTGGGTTGACACGGATCGAGACTGGGATTTGTCACTCCGTATGACGGAGAGGTATCTCTGGGCCCACTCAGTAATGCATCATCATAATGAGCTCAAAGTGACCAAGTGTCTGGTCACGGGATCATGCATTACGGTACGAGTAAAGTGACTTACCGGTAACGAGATTGAACGACGTATTGGGATACCGACGATCGAATCTCGGGCAAGTAACATACCGATTGACAAAGGGAATTGTATACGGGGTTGCTTGAATCCTTGACATCGTGGTTCATCCGATGAGATCATCGAGGAGCATGTGGGAGCCAACATGGGTATCCAGATCCCGCTGTTGGTTATTGACCGGAGAGTCGTCTCGGTCATGTCTGCGTGTCTCCCGAACCCGTAGGGTCTACACACTTAAGGTTCGGTGACACTAGGGTTGTAGGGATATTAGTATGCGGTAACCTGAAAGTTGTTCGGAGTCCCGGATGAGTTCCCGGACGTCACGAGGAGTTCCGGAATGGTCCGGAGGTGAAGAATTGTATATAGGAAATCCAGTTTCGGCCACCGGGAAAGTTTCGGGGGTCACCGTTATTGTACTGGGACCACCGGAAGGGTCCCGGGGGTCCACCGGGTGGGGCCACATATCCCGGAGGGCCCCATGGGCTGAAGTAGGAGGGGAACCAGCCCCTGTTGGGCTGGTGCGCCCCCCTTGGTGTTGGAAATATGCCCTAGAGGCAATAATAAATTAGTTATTATTATATTTCCTTGTTCATGATAATCGTTTATTATCCATGCTATAATTGTATTGATAGGAAACTCAGATACATGTGTGGGTACATAGACAACACCATGTCCCTAGTAAGCCTCTAGTTGACTAGCTCCTTGATCAATAGATGGTTACAGGTTCCTGACCATGGACATTGGATGTCGTTGATAACGGGATCACATCATTAGCAGAATGATGTGATGGACAAGACCCAATCCTAAGCCTAGCACAAAGATCGTGTAGTTCATATGCTAAAGCTTTTCTAATGTCAAGTATCTTTTCCTTAGACCATGAGATTGTGCAACTCCCGGATACCGTAGGAATGCTTTGGGTGTACCAAACGTCACAACGTAACTGGGTGGCTATAAAGGTGCACTACAGGTATCTCCGAAAGTGTCTGTTGGGTTGGCACGAATCAAGACTGGGATTTGTCACTCCGTGTGACGGAGAGGTATCTCTAGGCCCACTCGGTAGGACATCATCATAATGTGCACAATGTGATCAAAGAGTTGATCGCGGGATGATGTGTTACAGAACGAGTAAAGAGACTTGCCGGTAACGAGATTGAACAAGGTATCGGTATACCGACGATCGAATCTCAGGCAAGTACAATACGGGATCGATTGAGTCCTTGACATCGTGGTTCATCTGATGAGATCATCGTGGAACATGTGGGAGCCAACATGGGTATCCAGATCCCACTGTTGGTTATTGACCGGAGAACGTCTCGGTCATGTCTGCATGGTTCCCGAACCCGTAGGGTCTACACACTTAAGGTTCGATGACGCTAGGGTTATAAAGGAAGTTTGTATGTGGTTACCAAATGTTGTTCGGAGTCCCGGATGAGATCTCGGACGTCACGAGGAGTCTCGGAATGGTCCAGAGGTAAAGATTTATATATGGGAAGTCATGTTTTGGTCACCGGAAAAGTTCCGGGTGCTATCGGTAATGTACCGGGACCACCGGGAGGGTCCCGGGGGTCCACCAAGTGGGGCCACCGGCCCCAAAGGGCTGCATGGGCCAAGTGTGGGAGGGGACCAGCCCCAGGTGGGCTGGTGCGCCTCCCCCCCACCAAGGCCCAAGGCGCCTAGGGCTTGGGGAAAACCCTAAAGGGGGCGCCCCTTGCCTTGGGGGGCAAGGCAACCCCCCTGGCCACCGCCACCTCCTCAGATTGGATCTGAGGGGGCCGGCCCCCCTCTCCCTTGCCCCTATATATATGTGGGGGGTGGGAGGGCAGCCACACACAAGTTCTGGTGCAGCCCTCCCCCTCTCCCAAGTCCTCCTCCTCTCTCGCGGTGCTTGGCGAAGCCCTGCAGAATTGCCACGCTCCTCCATCACCACCACGCCGTTGTGCTGCTGCTGGATGGAGTCTTCCTCAACCTCTCCCTCTCTCCTTGCTAGATCAAGGCATGGGAGACGTCACCGGGCTGTACGTGTGTTGAACGTGGAGGTGCCGTCCATTCGGCACTAGGATCTTCGGTGATTTGGATCACGACGAGTACGACTCCTTCAACCCCGTTGTCGGTGTCAAAACCGGCGGATCTCGGGTAGGGGGTCCCAAACTGTGCGTCTAGGCGGATGGTAACAGGAGACAAGGGACACGATGTTTTACCCAGGTTCGGGCCCTCTTGATGGAGGTAAAACCCTACGTCCTGCTTGATTGATATTGATGATGTGCGTATTACAAGAGTAGATCTACCACGAGATCAAGGAGGCTAAACCATAGAAGCTAGCCTATGGTATGATTGTTGTTATGTCCTAGGGACTAAAACCATCCGGTTTATATAGACACCGGAGAGGGCTAGGGTTACACAAAGTCAGTTACAATGGTAGGAGATCTACATATCCGTATCGCCAAGCTTGCCTTCCACGCCAAGGAAAGTCCCCTCCGAACATGGGACGAAGTGTTCAATCTTGTATCTTCATAGTCTTGGAGTCCGGCCGATGATGATAGTTGGGCTATCCGGACACCCCCTAATCCGAGACTCCCTCAGTAGCCCCCGAACCAGGCTTCAATGACGACGAGTCCGGCGTGCATATTGTCTTCGGTGTTGCAAGGCGGGTTCTCCTTTAAATTCCATGTGCCTGCTGAATAGTGTCCGGCTTCCTTATAAATGTTGCGCTCCTTGGCTTCCACGTCCAATAATGGCCCTCTTCCACGTGTCGTATGAATGCGAAAAGCTAGGGTATTTTTGCGTTTTACCCCCTAGCCACGCGAATGAGCTGCCTATAAGAGAGGCGAGGATCTAGATCCAAATCACACCATCCTCCTTCCGCAAGTACTCATCGAAGCGCCTCTGACAAAAATCCATTCCATCATGGATAGTCGTCGCGGCTCCTCCTCTCGCGCTCCCAGCCCTCAGCCAGGAGATTGGAGGAGATGTTCAGTTCCGCATAGCGAGCTAGTGACGCTCCAAGCAGAGGGATATCTTCCCCCAGCCTTCATGGTTCCGGTTCGAGCCAGACTGGCCACCTACAACGGTGGAAAGCAGGCGGAGAGCGTCCCCAATCCCTCCAGAGGAGAGCGGGTATGCTTCGTCCCTTATCTAATAAGGGGACTCGGATTTCCCATACATCCGTTTCTCCGGGGGCTCCTGGAGTTCCATGGACTCCAGCTTCACCACCTTACACCTGCCTCCATTTTGCACATCGCGGGCTTTGTAGCTCTTTGCGACCTGTTCTTGGGCATCGAGCCCCATTTTGCACTGTGGAAGAGATTGTTTTGCCTCGTACCCCGTTCTCACGAGGGGTCGATATATAAAGTGGGCGGAGCCGAAATATGGCGCATCGCCGGGACCGGATATCTATCCGGAACCCCGAAGAAGGCGTCCGAAGACTGGCCTTCGGAATGGTTTTACATGGAAGACGCCCCTCTGCCGGATCCAGTTCGGATCGGCCTCCCGGAGTTCAGCAACACTCCCTTGAAGAAACGCCTGAGTTGGCGCCCGCGGAGCCCTCAACGGGAAGATGATGGGAGCGTCCAATATCTGATGGGCCGGATAAGGTTACTGGCCCACTCCGGATTGACCATGATTGGAGTCATGGCCATGTGCATTATGCGAGGGGTGCAGCCGCTCCAATATAGGGGCCACCCCATGTGGGATTTCAACGGGGAGGATGACGCCACCCGTCATGGCTGCAAGGGGCCGGGATCGGCCGCCGATCTGGTGAAGATCCTGTCTGGCTTGTACAAGGGGGAGAAGGAGGACTTCCTTTGCACGAGTCCATTGAATGGATTCTCCATGAATAACCCTCGGAGCTGGGTAAGCAGACGTTTATCTATCCGATCCATATTCCCATAGTCAAGTGTCTCACTTTGTGATTTTGACGCAGGAGCTGCGCCGGGACGTGGAGGGCATACAAAGCCTTACTCCACAGCCCGAGGATCTGGGACGATCCCTTGATCCGGCCTCTGAAGAGGATCCAGACATAAAGGTGGAGCTGATTGACGGGGTGTTCCACCAACTTAGCATGGACAATGCTCTAGTCGCCATTACGGCTAACTACCCCGGTTTATCTCCGACTTCCCAGGTGACTACGACCGGAGTCCTGACACCATTACTTGGTCCATGCTCATTTCTGACCACCATATACCAATGATGCTCCGCAGGAGGCGCCTTTAAAGCGGGAAGCCAAACCCGCGGCGGCTGATCAACAAGGGTCAGTTCAGCCCAGCAGGCGGAAGAGGAGTGCGGCGCGAATCGAAACGTCGCCGCAACGATACGGCGCACCGCCGTTTTTAAGGGAAAGATTCCTAGGAGGTATATTAATGCTCATGATTTTTCCAGGAGAAAGAGCGCTCGCCGGACAGTGTCCGGAGAGGTTGCCAATCAAGCCTCCGCCAGCCATGCTCCAACGCGTGGTCCAGAAGGGGAGGCGAACACAAGGCATGAGCCGGATGCTCCTCCAACTGAGGATGCCGACAGGCTGTCCGCCACCAGGTCTGAGGTGGAGAGCGCCATGAATCACAGGCGCCGTCGGACGGTTCTTCGTGACGCGTGTTTCTCTCCGGAGGCACTGAATGCCTTTAATGCGGGAGACGCGCACCTCTGTGCCGCTCGAGATGGTCTAACCAGAGCCACGGAGCAGTATGTGAAAGACATATGGGTTAGGAATTTTAATAGTTATATATGCCAGTAGCCCCCGAGACTTAAAATAGTTAGAATAACTGATTTAAGGATCATTTGTTATGCAGGATCTTACGGAGAAGAATACCTGTCTGTCCCAGGAGCTTCAAGAGTGCAAGGCCCAACTTGAGGCCGCGCTAGCCGCCACAGGGGGAGCCACATAGACCCCCTCTGGTAATACATACTTTGAAAAGATAAGTAGTTTATGAAGTGCGGCGTGTGCGTAATTCTGACAAAAATATTGCAGAGGGTGCCGGACTGGAACCGGACAAGCAACATCTGCTACGCTAGCTGAAGGCTGGCGAGAAGGTGCTTATGAGGGTGCAGCAGGAGAGGAACAAACTCCAAGATGCCAACACCCAGCTGGGCGAAGAACTAAAAGATGTTCGGGTCCAGCTGTCTGACTCCGTAAAGGAGAATCGGCGGCTTCGTCGCGACATTTACAGTAAGTGCTTGAGCAAACTCTTTTGAAAAGAAGAGTTCGGCGAGGAAGTCGATTGATAGAAATGTGTCTGTAGGTGTGCTCACGGGTCGTCCGGTGGAGGAAATGCCTGGTTCCATAGGTGACCTTCTTCCCGAGCTGCTGCAACTGCACGAACGTATTCGGCAGGCGATGAGCGGCATCGTTCAGGCCTTATGGCCGTCCGTCTCCCTACCCGAGGGTCTTGGAGGGCTTGCTGAGAAGCTTCAGGGAGTACGGCAGCGCTTCCGTCTGTGGAAGATATCGGTCTGCCGTCAAGGCGCCAGAGAGGCCTGGGCCATGGTGAAGACGCGGTACACGAAGGCTGATCCAAACCACATGGCCGAGGTCGGACCTGTGGGGCCCGATGGGAAGGAGATCCCTGTGAGCTTAATGTACGGCCAAGTAGAGTTGGTCGCGAAGTATTCCCAACGGGACTGTAAACTAGACAGCCTGTTAGATGGGATTGAAGAGGAGTTCAATCAGTCAATTTGACGATGTAATTTTAAAATGACATGTAAAATGCCTTCTAGCCGGATTGTAGATCGTTTGTCTTTGCGGACCTTTTCGCTTCAACCTCGGGACCCAACAGTCCGGAGTGTGTCCGAATACCCTAACGGTTATATAAAAACCGGGGCATGCATGGAGACCAGGCGTAGGGGTCATTAGTGCTTTATCAGACAAGTGCCCAACTAGTTATGTTATATTACATGGTTAGTAAGAAACATCTTCCAGGGAGAATAGTTCCGTTAGGGGTTCCTTTCCCTGGGAGGCATGCCCTAAGGTGCATGTCCGTACTGCGAAGAGAGCAGAAAAAGCATCTGGGGGCAGATAAATAAATAAGTAATAAATCATCTTTCAAGTCACCGACCGAATATTCCCTTAAGAACGCTAGCTTTCGGCTTCACCCAGTCTGAGGTACACATCCGGCTGACCCGGCAGTAACAATCGCAGAGGTGCTCCCTTTACCTCCTAGCCGAACAATCGGGAACGTAGGGGTAAGCACAGGAGCCAGGCAACCTAGCTTGGCCAAAACTTAAGTCATATCGATGCATATAATGGTGAATAAAAGGTACATGCGGAAGTATGACACATGTGTTGGGCATGAAGCCCGTATAAATAAGGTTCTGTTAAAGAAGCCCCCAGGTATAATGAGTGCGAGTAGCACATCAAGTGTGTGCGAACAATGCACAGATCAGCCCTCAAAGGCTTTTACTAAAAAGGGGGAAGAAGGAGGGAAACAAAATACAGCGAAAATATAAAAGGTGGACGGAAGAAGGAGACAAACTCTGAGTCCGGCGCTAGGCGTAGAATCTTCGGAGACGGGCTGCGTTCCATGGGTTCGGCTCGAGTCGGTTGTCAGATGCGTTACGTAGACGGTATGCTCCGCCGGTCAGGACTTGGTCGATGATGAAGGGACCTTCCCATTTGGGCTTAAGTTTGTCCTTTTTCTTGTCCGGTAGGCGTAGAACTAGCTCGCCAACATTGTAAGTTTTGGCCCGTACTTCTCTGCTTTGATATCTTTGAGCCTGCTGCTGATAGAATGCGGAACGAGCTTTTGCCACGTCCCGCTCCTCCTCTAATAGTTTGGCTAGCTCCTCTCCCATTGCCTGTCTTTTGGGTTCGGAAAATCGTCGACGAGCCTGTTTGACTGGGTTGAATCCTTTTAGGATATTTAGGCTGTGCTCTGCCAGCCTGCGTGGGATTCCTGGCATATCTAAAGGGTGCCACGCAAAAATGTCCCAATTTTCCCGAAGGAATTCTCATAGTGCGGCTTCTACATCAGGGTTTAATTGTGCCCTGATGGAGGCCGTCTTTGTGGGGTCCGTTGGATGGACCTGGAATTTGACTATTTCGTCTGCTGGTTTAAAAGAGGTGGACTTAGATCTCTTATCGAGTATCACATCGTCCCTATTCACCGTTGAGCGCAGTGTAGTGAGTTCCTCTTCCGCTAGGGCTTCGGATAGTGCCTCTAGGGCTAGTGCGGCTGTCTTATTTTCAGCGCGGAGTGCTATGTCCGGATCACTTACCAGAGTGATGATTCCATTGGGCCCGGGCATTTTAAGCTTCATGTACCCGTAATGGGGTACAGCTTGGAAAATTGTGAATGCCTCTCGCCCTAATAGAGCGTGATATCCGCTGCTGAACGGGGCCACTTGGAACGTGACTTCCTCGGACATGTAGTTGTCCGGCGAGCCAAACACCACATCTAGTGTGATTTTTCTTGTGCAGCGTACTTCCTGACTAGGGATTATTCCTCTAAAGGTTGTGCTGCTTCGCTTAATGCGGCTCCGGTCTATTTCCATTTTTTGGAGGGTTTCCTCGTAGATGAGGTTTAATCCGATGCCGCCATCCATGAGTACCTTGGTAAGACGAAAGCCGTCCACTATTGGACTGAGGACCAATGCGGCTGGTGCTCGGGCTGTTCAGAATTTAGGTTCGTCGCTGGCATTGAAGGTGATAGCCGTGTCGCTCCATAGATTTGTTGTTGCTATTTGGTAGACTTTGGCGAGGTTGCGGATTGTTCGTTTCCACATATTATTTGATGCGAAAGTCTCGAAGACTGTTAATACCGTACTGGTACTGTTGGGGTGGTTCTCCGGGGCTAGAAGACCTTCGCCACTTTTGGCCACCTGTCGTAGTATCCAACATGCTCTAAGGCTATGAGTTGGAGTGGCGCCCTCTGTGCTATGAATTTTGCAGGGTCCATTGAGCCATCCCTCCAGTACGGTTCCATGCCCTATGAAGGGTTTTTGCTTTTTGGTATTTAACCCAGGTGCATGTCGATGATGCACCCTTTTGTTTCGGACTGGGGCTGTATTCAGGGCCGGATTATCCCAAAAATTGATTTCGGCTTTCCAGGCGCTTTCCATCTTACAGTATTTTTTTACTATGGACGCCAAATCAGCGAAGCGTGTAATTTCACAACGACTTATGGTGTTGAGGATTCCCTTGTCCGTGCAATTGTTGCAGAAAATTAAGATTGCACTTTCCTCACGGCAGTCCTTTATCCTGTCCATAACCAGGAGGAATCTGTCCCAGTAATGATGTACTGTTTCATCGGGATCTTGCCGTATTTGAGATAGATTGCTTGTGTTTGGGTGGGCGGGAGGAATTAAATTTGGAACCCCGCCCAATCTGAGGCTCAAAGGCCGAGGAGTTTCTGGATTTGTGTAACCGACTCGGGGTTCCGGATTTGCAAGCTTGGATTGCTGGACGTCGTCCAACGAATCTAGTCCGCTGCCTGACTTTAGGTTCATTACTTGATTGACGTCCGTCCCTCCGCTGGAATCCGGCATGGAGGGGTCGGGAATCCGGACATAACTGGTTTTTAACATAGAAGAAGAGTCGTCGCGTTGTTCTTCTACCACAACAACATGGTGGGTAGCCTGGGGAGAGTTAATTTCTCTCAGATCGGTTTTAAGCCCAATCTGATCGTAGTCTGTAGCGACTCCCAGGGCGGCGATGCGATCCAAGAGCTCGTTTACGAAAGAGAGCTCCATCGGATCCAGCTTCTCGGCGAATTCCGAGTTGACGCGAAGATCGCTTTTGATGACCCGAGAGGTCATCGTCGAAGCGGTGGCCGAACAGGCGGTCATAAGAAAACCACCTAGCCAGATAGCTTGACCGGCGACCAAAGCTCCTTTGGCAATGGTACCATCTTTAAAGACGGGAAGAGGCATCCTTCCTGATTGCGACGGCACAGAGGAACTCTCAATGAAAGCACCAATGTCGGTGTCAAAACCGGCGGATCTCGGGTATGGGGTCCCGAACTGTGCGTCTAGGCGGATGGTAACAGGAGACAAGGGACATGATGTTTTACCCAGGTTCGGGCCCTCTTGATGGAGGTAAAACCCTACTTCCTGCTTGATTGATATTGATGATGTGGGTATTACAAGAGTAGATCTACCACGAGATCAAGGAGGCTAAACCCTAGAAGCTAGCCTATGGTATGATTGTTGTTATGTCCTAGGGACTAAAACCATTCGGTTTATATAGATACCGGAGAGGGCTAGGGTTACACAAAGTCGGTTACAATGGTAGGAGATCTACATATCCGTATCGCCAAGCTTACCTTCCACGCCAAGGAAAGTCCCCTCCGGACACGGGACGAAGTCTTCAATCTTGTATCTTCATAGTCTTGGAGTCCGGCCAATGATGATAGTTCGGCTATCCGGACACCCCCTAATCCGGGAATCCCTCACCCGTTCTATTGAACGCTTCTGCTTAGCGATCTACAAGGGTATGTAGATGCACTCTCCTTCCCCTCGTTGCTAGTCTCTCCATGGATAGATCTTGGTGACTCGTAGGAAAATTTTAAATTTCTTCTACGTTCCCCAACAGTGGCATCATGAGCTAGGTCTATTGCGTAGATTCTTTGCACGAGTAGAACACAAAGTAGTTGTGGGTGTTGATTTTGTTCAATATGCTTATCGTTACTAGTCCAATCTTGATTCGGCGGCATTGTGGGATGAAGCGGCCCGGACCAACCTTACACGTACACTTACGTGAGACAGGTTCCACATACTGACATGCACTTGTTGCATAAGGTGGCTAGCGGGTGCCAGTCTCTCCCACTTTAGTCGGATCGGATTCGATGAAAAGGGTCCTTATGAAGGGTAAATAGCAATTGACATATCACGTTGTGGTTTTTGCGTAGGTAAGAAACGTTCTTGCTAGAAACCCATAGCAGCCACGTAAAACATGCAAACAACAATTAAAGGACGTCTAACTTGTTTTTGCGGGGTATGCTATGTGATGTGATATGGCCAAGAAGAATGTGATGAATGATATGTGATGTATGAGATTGATCATGTTCTTGTAATAGGAATCACGACTTGCATGTCGATGAGTATGATAACCGGCAGGAGCCATAGGAGTTGTCTTTATTTATTGAATGACCTGCGTGTCATTGAACAATTCCATGTAATTACTTTACTTTATTGCTAACCGGTAGCCATAGTAGTAGAAGTAATAAGTTGGCGAGACAACTTCATGGAGACACGATGATGGAGATCATGATGATGGAGATCATGGTGTCATGCCGGTGATGACGATGATCATGGAGCCCCGAAGATGGAGATCAAAAGGAGCAATATGATATTGGCCATATCATGTCACTATTTGATTGCATGTGATGTTTATCATGTTTATACATCTTATTTGCTTAGAACGACGGTAGTAAATAAGATGATCCCTCATTAAAATTTCAAGAAAGTGTTCCCCCTAACTGTGCACCATTGCGAAAGTTCGTCGTTTCGAAGCACCACGTGATGATCGGGTGTGATAGATTCTTACGTTCACATACAATGGGTGTAAGCTAGATTTACACACGTGAAACACTTAGGTTGACTTGACGAGCCTAGCATGTACAGACATGGCCTCGGAACACAAGAGACCGAAAGGTCGAGCATGAGTCATATAGTAGATACGATCAACATGAAGATGTTCACCGATGATGACTAGTCCGTCTCACGTGATGATCGGACACGGCCTAGTTGACTCGGATCATGTAATCATTTAGATGACTAGAGGGATGTATATCTGAGTGGGAGTTCATAAGATGAACTTAATTATCCTAAACATAGTCAAAAGATTCTTGCAAATTATGTCATAGCTCGCTCTTTAGTTCTACTGTTATAGATATGTTCCTAGAGAAAATGTAGTTGAAAGTTGATAGTAGCAATTATGCGGACTGGGTCCATAAATTGAGGATTGTCCTCGTTGCTTCGTAGAAGGCTTATGTCCTTAATGCACCGCTCGGTGTGCTGAACCTCGAACGTCGTTTGTGGATGTTGCGAACATCGGACATACACGTTTTGATAACTACGTGATAGTTCAGTTAAATGGTTTAGAGTAGAGGCACCAAAGACGTTTTCGAAATGTCGCGGAACATATGAGATGTTTCGAGGGCTGAAATTGGGATTTCAGGCTCGTTCCCACGTCAAGAGGTATAAGACCTCCGACGATTTTCTTAGCCGGCAAACTAAGGGAGAAAAGCTCAATCGTTGAGCTTGTGCTTAGATTGTCTGAGTGCAACAATCACTTGAATCGAGTGGGAGTTGATCTTCCAAATGAGATAGTGATGTTTCTCCAAAGTCATTGCCACCAAGCTGCTAGAGCTTCGTGATGAACTATAACATATCAGGGATAGATATGATGATCCTTGAGGTATTCGCGATGTTTGACACCACGAAAGTAGAAATCAAGAAGGAGCATCAATTGTTGATGGTTGGTGAAACCGCTAGTTTCAAGAAGGGCAAGGGCAAGAAGGGATACTTCATGAAATGGCAAATCAGCTGCTGCTCTAGTGAAGAAACCCAAGGTTGAACCCAAACCCGAGACTAAGTGCTTCTGTAATAAGGGGAACAGCCACTGGAGCAACATTACCCTAGATACTTGGTAGATGAGAAGGCTGGCAAGATCGATAGAAGTATATTGGATATACATTATGTTAATGTGTACTTTACTAGTACTCCTAGTAGCACCAGGGTATTAGATACCGGTTCGGTTGCTAAGTGTTAGTAACTCGAAATAAAAGCTACGGAATAAATGAAGACTAGCTAAAGGTGAGCTCACGATATGTGTTGGAAGTGCCTCCAAGGTTGATGTGATCAAGCATCGCACGCTCTCTCTACCATCGAGATTGCTGTTAAACCTAAATAATTGTTATTTGGTGTTTGCGTTGAGCATAGACATGATTGGATTATGTCTATCACAATACGGTTATTCATTTAAGGAGAATAATGGTTACTCTGGTTATTTGAATAATACCTTCAATGGTCTTGCACCTAAAGGAATGGTTTATTGAATCTTGATCGTAGTGATACACATTTTCATGCCAAAAGATATAAGATAGTAATGATAGTGCCACTTGTGGCACTGCCATGTAAGTCATATTGGTATAAAACGCATGAAGAAGCTCCATATTGATGGATCTTTGGACTCACTCGTTTTTGAAAAGTTTGAGACATGCGAACCATGTCTATTGGTGTATACGCATGAAGAAACTCCATGTAGATGGATTGTTTGGACTCACTTGATTTTGAATCACTTGAGACATGCAAATCATACCACATGGGCAAGATGACTGAAAGCCTCATTTTCAGTAAAATGGAACAAGATAGCAACTTGTTAGAAGTAATACATTTTGATGTGTGCAGTCCAATAAGTGCTAAGGCACGCAGTGGATATCGTTATGTTCTTACTTCACGGATGATTTGAGTAGATACTAAGTATATTTACTTGATGAAACACAAGTCTGAATTATTGAATTCAAGTAATTTCAGAGTGAAGTTGAAGATCATCGTGACAAGAGGATAAAATGTCTATGATATGATCATAGAGATGAGTATCTGAGTTATGAGCTTTGGCACGCAATTAAGACATTGTGGAAATTGTTTCACAATTAATACCGCCTGGAACACCATAGTGTGATGGTGTGTCCGAACATCATAGTTGCACCCTATTGGATATGGTGCGTACCATGGTGTCTCTTATCGAATTACCACTATCGTTCATGGGTTAGGCATTAGACACAACCGCACTCACTTTAATAGGGCACCACGTAATTCCGTTGAGACGACACCGTTTGAACTATGGTTTGGAGAAACCTAAGTTGTCATTTCTTAAAAGTTTGGGGCTGCGATGCTTATGTGAAAAAGTTTCAGGTTGAAAAGATCGAACCCAAAGCGGATAAAATGCATCTTCATAGGACACCCAAAACAGTTGGGTATACCTCCTAATTCAGATCTGAAAGTAATAGGGGTTGTTTCTTTAATCGGGTCCTTTCTCGAGGAAAAGTTTGTCTCGAAGAATTGAGTGGGAGGATGGTGGAGACTTGATGAGGTTATTGAACCGTCACTTCAACAAGTGTGTAGCAGGGCACAGGAAGTTGTTCCTGTGGTGCCTACACCAATTGAAGTAGAAGCTTATGATAGTGATCATGAAGTTTTGGATCAAGTCACTATCGTACCTCGTAGGGTGACAAGGATGCGTACTGCTTCAGAGTGGTACAGTAATCCTGTCTTGAAGGTCATGTTGCTAGATAACAATGAACCTACGAGCTATGGAGAAGCGATGGTGGGCCCAAATTCTGACAAATGGTTAGAAGCCATTAAATCCGAGATAGGATCCATGTATCAGAACAAAGCATGGACTTTGGTGTACTTGCCCAATGATCGGCAAGCCATTGAGATAAATGGATCTTTAAGAAGAAGACGGACATGGACGGTAATGTCACCGTCTATGGAGCTCGACTTGTGGCGAAGAGTTTTTCACAAGTTCAAGGAGTTGACTACGATGAGATTTTCTCATCTATAGCGATGCTTAAGTCCGTCTGAATCATGTTAGCATTAGCTGCATTTATGAAATCTGGTAGATGGATGTCAAAACGAGTT
This sequence comes from Triticum aestivum, assembly GCF_018294505.1. NCBI lineage: Eukaryota > Viridiplantae > Streptophyta > Magnoliopsida > Poales > Poaceae > Triticum > Triticum aestivum. The sequence continues at coordinate 627,321,049 of NC_057810.1, read as the reverse complement.
TCCTTACCAGTCTTCGTAAGGAAAGGTTGTATGTGATATAATCATAAAGTTTTTGTCGATCCTAAGGATGCTAAAAGGTATGCTGGCTCCAACGATCCTTCTAAGGACTGGAGCAAGCATCTCGGAGTTGGAATGTACGCTTTGATGAGATGATCAAAGATTTTGGGTTTATACAAAGTTTATGAGAAACTTGTATTTCCAAAGAAGTGAGTGGGAGCACTATAGAATTTCTGATGAGTATATGTTGTTGACATATTGTTGATCAGAAATGATATAGAAATTCTGGAAAGCATATAGGGTTATTTGAAAGGTGTTTTTCTATAGAAAACCTGGATTAAGCTACTTGAACATTGAGCATCAAGATCTATGAGGATAGATCAAAAAACGCTAAATGGTACTTTCAAATGAGCACATACCTTGACATGATCTTGAAGGTGTTCAAGATGGATCAGTCAAACAAGGAGTTCTTGCCTGAGTTGTAAGGTATGAAGTTAAGAGTTAAAGCTCGACCACGGCAGAAAAGAGAGAAAGGACGAAGGTCGTCCCCTATGCCTTAGACGTAGGCTCTACAATATGCTATGCTGTGTACCGCACTTGATGTGTGCCTTGCTACATGTCTGGCAAAGAGGGTACAAAGGTGATCAAGGAGTGGATCACCAGATAGCGGTCAAAATTATCCTTAGAGGAATAAGGATATGTTTCTCGATTATGGAGGTGATAAAGAGTTCAACGTAAAGGGTTACGTCGATGCAAGCTTTAACACCTATCCGAATGACTCTGAGTAGCAAACCGGATACGTGTAGTGGAGAAACCACTTGGAATAGCTCAAAGTGGAGCGTGGAAGCAGAATTTACAATATGACATAGAGATTTGTGAAATACATACGGATCTGAATGTTGCAGACCCGTTGACTAAAACCTCTCTCACAAGCAAAACATGATCAAACCCCAGAACTCATTGAGTCTTAATCACATGATGATGTGAACTAGTTTAATGACACTAGTAAACTCTTTGGATGTTGGTCACATGGCGATGTGACGTGTGAGTGTTAATCACATGGCGATGTGAACTAGATTATTACTCTAGTGCAAGTGGGAGACTGTTGGAAATATGCCCTAGAGGCAATAATAAATTAGTTATTATTATATTTCCTTGTTCATGATAATCGTTTATTATCCATGCTATAATTGTATTGATAGGAAACTCAGATACATGTGTGGGTACATAGACAACACCATGTCCCTAGTAAGCCTATAGTTGACTAGCTCGTTGATCAATAGATGGTTACAGTTTCCTGACCATGGACATTGGATGTCGTTGATAACGGGATCACATCATTAGCAGAATGATGTGATGGACAAGACCCAATCCTAAGCCTAGCACAAAGATCGTGTAGTTCGTATGCTAAAGCTTTTCTAATGTCAAGTATCTTTTCCTTAGACCATGAGATTGTGCAACTCCCGGATACCGTAGGAATGCTTTGGGTGTACCAAATGTCACAATGTAACTGGGTGGCTATAAAGGTGGACTACAGGTATCTCCGAAAGTGTCTGTCGGGTTGGCACGAATCGAGACTGGGATTTGTCACTCCGTGTGACGGAGAGGATCTCTGGGCCCACTCGGTAGGACATCATCATAATGTGCACAATGTGATCAAAGAGTTGATCGCGGGATGATGTGTTACGGAACGAGTAAAGAGACTTGCCGATAACGAGATTGAACAAGGTATCGGTATACCGACGATCGAATCTCAGGCAAGTACAATACTGTTAGACAAAGGGAATTGTATACGGGATCGATTGAGTCCTTGACATCGTGGTTCATCCGACGAGATCATCGTGGAACATGTGGGAGCCAACATGGGTATCCAGATCCCGCTGTTGGTTATTGACCGGAGAACGTCTCGGTCATGTCTGCATGGTCCCCGAACCCGTAGGGTCTACACACTTAAGGTTCGATGACGCTAGGGTTATAAAGGAAGTTTGTATGTGGTTACCGAATGTTGTTCGGAGTCCCGGATGAGATCCCGGACGTCACAAGGAGTTCCGGAATGGTCCGGAGGTAAAGATTTATATATGGGAAGTCCTGTTTTGGTCACCGGAAAAGTTCCGGGTGCTATCGGTAATGTACCGGGACCACCGGGAGGGTCCCGGGGGTCCACCAAGTGGGGGCCACCGGCCCCAGAGGGCTGCATAGGCCAAGTGTGGGAGGGTACTAGCCCCAGGTAGGCTGGTGCACCCCCCCCCCCACCAAGGCCCAAGGCGCCTAGGGCTTGGGGGAAACCCTAAAGGGGGGCGCCCCTTGCCTTGGGGGGGCAAGGCAACCCCCCTGGCCGCCGCCACCTCCTCAGATTGGATCTGAGGGGGGCGGCCCCCCTTTCCCTTGCCCCTACATATATGTGGGGAGTGGGAGGGCAGCCGCACACAAGTTCTGGCGCAGCCCTCCCCCTCTCCCAAGTCCTCCTCCTCTCTCGTGGTGCTTGGCGAAGCCCTGCAGGATTGCCACGCTCCTCCATCACCACCACGCCGTTGTGCTGCTGCTGGATGGAGTCTTCCTCAACCTCTCCCTCTCTCCTTGCTGGATCAAGGCATGGGAGACGTCACCGGGCTATACGAGTGTTGAACGCGGAGGTGCCGTCCGTTCGGCACTAGGATCTCCGATGATTTGGATCACGACGAGTACGACTCCTTCAACACCGTTCTCTTGAACGCTTCCGCTTAGCGATCTACAAGGGTATGTAGATGCACTCTCCTTCCCCTCGTTGCTAGTCTCTCCATGGATAGATCTTGGTGACTCGTAGGAAAATTTTGAATTTCTGCTACGTTCCCCAACACTTGGGCCTCCCCTGCGCCTAGGGTTGGAAACCCTAGGGGTGGGGGGCGCCCCACTTGACTTGGGGGACAAGTCCCCCTCCTAGGCCGCTGCCCCCCTTGAGATGGGATATCTAGGGGCCGGCGCACCCCCTAGGTCCCCTATATAAAGAAGGGGGGAGGGAGGGCAGCCGCACCCTAGTCCCTGGCACCTCCCTCTCCCCTCGTAATGTTGGAAATATGCCCTAGAGGCAATAATAAAAGGATTATTATTATATTTCCTTGTTCATGATAATTGTCTTTTATTCATGCTATAATTGTATTATCCGGATATCGTAATACACGTGTGAATACATAGACCACCACATGTCCCTAGTGAGCCTCTAGTTGACTAGCTCGTTGATCAACAGATAGTCATGGTTTCCTCACTATGGACATTGGATGTCATTGATAACGAGATCACATCATTAGGAGAATGATGTGATGGACAAGACCCAATCCTAAGCATAGCACAAGATTGTGTAGTTCGTTTGCTAGAGCTTTTCCAATGTCAAGTATCTTTTCCTTAGACCATGAGATCGTGTAACTCCCGGATACCGTAGGAGTGCTTTGGGTGTACCAAACGTCACAACATAACTGGGTGGCTATAAAGGTATACTACGGGTATCTCCAAAAGTGTCTGTTGGGTTAACATGGATCGAGACTGGGATTTGTCACTCCGTATGACGGAGAGGTATCTCTGGGCCCACTTGGTAATGCATCATCATAATGAGCTCAATGTGACTAAGTAGTTAGTCATGGGATCATGCATTACGGAACGAGTAAAGTGACTTGCCGATAACAAGATTGAACGAGGTATTTTGGGATACCGGCGATCGAATCTCGGGCAAGTAATGTACCGATTGACAAAGGGAATTGTATACGGGATTGCTTGAATCCTTGACATCGTGGTTCATCCGATGTGATCATCGTGGAACATGTGGGAGCCAACATGGGTATCCAGATCCCGCTGTTGGTTATTGGCCAGAGAGCTTTCTCGGTCATGTGTGCATGATTCCCGAACCTGTAGGGTCTACACACTTAAGGTTCGGTGACGCTAGGGTTGTAGAGATATTAGTATGCAGCAAACCAAAAGTTGTTCAGAGTCCCGAATGAGATCTCGGACGTCACGAGGAGTTCCGGAATGGTCCGGAGGTAAAGAATAATATATGGGAAGTCGAGTTTCGGCCATCGGGAAAGTTTCGGGGGTCACCGGTATTGTACCGGGACCACCGGAAGGGTCCCGGGGGTCCACCGGGTGGGGCCACCCATCCCGGAGGGCCCCATGGGCTGAAGTGGGAGGGGAACCAGCCCCTGGTGGGCTGGTGTGCCCCCCCCCCTTGGGCCCCCTGTTCCTAGGGTTGGGAACCCTAGGGGAGGGGGCGCCTCCACTTGCCTTGGGGGGCAAGGCACCCCCTTGGCCGCCGCCCCCCCTTGGAGATTCAATCTCCTAGGGCCGGTGCCCCCCCTGGGGACCCTATATAAAGAGGGGGGAGGGAGGGCAGCCGCACCCTTGCACTTGGCGCCTCCCTTCCCCCTTGCTACACCTCTCCCTCCCGCAGACGCTTGGCGAAGCCCTGCCGGGATCCCTGCTGCATCCACCACCACGCCGTCGTGCTGCTGGATCTTCATCAACCTCTCCTTCCCCCTTGCTGGATCAAGAAGGAGGAGGCGTCACGCAGACTGTACGTGTGTTGAACGCGGAGGTGCCATCCGTTCGGCGCTAGGATCTCCGGTGATTTGGATCACGATGAGTACGACTCCCTCAACCTCGTTCTCTTGAACGCTTCCGCTCGTGATCTACAAGGGTATGTAGATGCACTCCTCTCTCTCGGTGCTAGATGAACTCATAGATTGATCTTGGTGAACGTAGGAAAAATTTTATTTTATGCAACGTTCCCCAACAGTGGCATCATGAGCTAGGTCTATGCGTAGTTCTTTTTGCACGAGTAGAACACAAATTTGTTGTGGGCGTAGATGTTGTCAACTTTCTTGCCACTACTAGTCTTATTTTGCTTCAGCGGTATTGTGGGATAAAGCGGCCCGGACCGACCTTACACGTACGCTTACATGAGACAGGTTCCACCGACTAACATGCACTAGTTGCATAAGGTGGCTAGCGGGTGTCTGTCTCTCCCACTTTAGTTGGACCGGATCCGATGAAAAGGGTCCTTATGAAGGGTAAATAGAAGTTGACAAATCACGTTGTGGCTTTTTCATAGGTAATAAAACGTTCTTGCTAGAACCCTATTGCAGCCACGTAAAAGATGCAACAACAATTAGAGGACGTCTAACTTGTTTTTGCAGCAATTGCTTTGTGATGTGATATGGCCAAAAGTTGTGATGAATGATGAATGATATTGTGATGTATGAGATCATGTTCTTGTAATAGGAATCACGACTTGCATGTCGATGAGTATGACAACCGGCAGGAGCCATAGGAGTTGTCTTAATTATTGTATGACCTGTGTGTCAATGATTTAACGCCATGTAATTACTTTACTTTATTGCTAAACCGTTAGCTATAGTAGTAGAAGTAATAGTTGGCGAGCAACTTCATGGAGACACGATGATGGAGATCATGGTGTCATGTCGGTGACGAAGATGATCATGGAGCCCCAAAGATGGAGATCAAAGCAGCTATATGATATTGGCCATATCATGTCACTACTATTTGATTGCATGCGATGTTTATCATGTTTTTGCATCTTGTTTACTTAGAACGACAGTAGTAAATAAGATGATCCCTCATAATAATTTCAAGAAAGTGTTCCGCCTAATTGTGCGCCGTTGCGACAGTTCGTTGTTTCGAAGCACCACGTGATGATCGGGTGTGATAGATTCTAACGTTCACATACAATGGGTGTATGACAGATTTACACATGCAAAACACTTAGGTTAACTTGACGAGCCTAGCATGTACAGACATGGCCTCGGAACACAGAGACCGAAAGGTCGAACATGAGTCGTATGGAAGATACGATCAACATGGAGATGTTCACCGATGATGACTAGTCCGTCTCACGTGATGATCGGACACGGCCTAGTCGACTCAAATCATGTATCACTTAGATGACTAGAGGGATGTCTAATCTGAGTGGGAGTTCATTAAATAATTTGATTAGATGAACTTAATTATCATGGACTTAGTCTAAAATCTTTGCAAAAAATGTCTTGTATATCAAATGGCCAACGCTCATGTCAACATGAACTTCAATGCGTTCCTAGAGAAAACCAAGCTGAAAGATGATGGCACCAACTATACGGATTGGGTCCGGAACCTGAGGATCATCCTCATAGCTGCCAAGAAAGCATATGTCCAAGAAGGACCGCTAGGTGAAGCACCCATCCCAGAGAACCAAGACGTTATGAACGCTTGGCAGTCACGTGCTGATGATAACTCCCTCGTTCAGTGCGGCATGCTTTACAGCTTAGAACCGGGGATCCAAAAGCGTTTTGAGCAACACGGAGCATATGAGATGTTCGAGGAGCTGAAAATGGTTTTCCAAGCTCACGCCCGGGTCGAGAGATATGAAGTCTCCGACAAGTTCTATAGTTGTAAGATGGAGGAAAATAGTTCTATCAGTGAGCACATACTCAAAATGTCTGGGTTGCACAACCGCCTGTCCTAGCTGGACATTAACCTCCCGGACGAGGCGGTCATTGACAGAATCCTTCAGTCGCTCCCACCGAGCTACAAGAGCTTTGTAATGAACTACAATATGCAGGGGATGGTGAAAACTATTCCTGAAGTATTTTCAATGCTGAAGTCAGCAGAGGTAGAAATCAAAAAGGAACATCAAGTGTTGATGGTCAATAAAACCACCAAGTTCAAGAAAGGCAAGGGTAAGAAGAACTTCAAGAAGGACGGCAAGGATGTTGCCGCGCCCGGTAAGCCAGTTGCAGGGAAGAAGTCAAAGAATGGACCCAAGCCTGAGACTGAGTGCTTTTATTGCAAAGGGAAGGGTCACTAGAAGCGGAACTGCCCCAAATACTTAGCGGACAAGAAGGCCGGCAACACTAAAGGTATATGTGATATACATGTAATCAATGTGTACCTTACCAATGCTCATAGTAGCTCCTGGGTATTTTATACCGGTGCCGTTGCTCATATTTGTAACTCAAAGCAAGAGCTGTGGAATAAGCGGAGACTGGCGAAGGACGAGGTGACGATGCGCTTCGGGAATGGTTCCAAGGTCGATGTGATAGCCGTCGGCACGCTACCTCTACATTTACCTACGGGATTAGTTTTAAACCTCAATAATTGTTATTTAGTGCCAAGTTTGAGCATGAACATTGTATCTGGATCTCGGTTAATACGAGATGGCTACTCATTTAAATCCGAGAATAATGGTTGTTCTATTTATATGAGAGATATGTTTTATGGTCATGCCCCGATGGTCAATGGTTTATTCTTAATGAATCTCGAACGTAATGTTACACATATTCATAGTGTGAATACCAAAAGATGTAAAGTTGATAACAATAGTCCCACATACTTGTGGCACTGCCGCCTTGGTCACATTGGTGTCAAGCGCATGAAGAAGCTCCATGCTAATGGACTTTTAGAGTCACTCGATTATGAATCATTTGACACATGCGAACCATGCCTCATGGGCAAAATGACCAAGACTCCATTCTCCGGAACAATGGAGCGAGCAACCAACTTATTGGAAATCATACATACTGATGTGTGCGGTCCAATGAGCGTTGAGGCTCGCGGAGGATATCGTTATGTTCTCACTCTCACAGACGACTTGAGTAGATATGGGTATGTCTACTTGATGAAACACAAGTTTGAGACCTTTGAAAAGTTCAAGGAATTTCAGAATGAGGTAGAGAATCAACGTGACTGAAAGATAAAGTTCCTACGATCAGATCTAGGAGGAGAATATTTAAGTCACAAATTTGGTACGCACTTAAGGAAATGTGGAATCATTTCACAACTCACGCCGCCTGGAACACCTCAGTGTAACGGTGTGTCCGAACATCGTAATCGCACTTTATTGGATATGGTGCGATCTATGATGTCTCTTACCGATTTACCGCTATCATTTTGGGGATACGCTCTAGAGACGGCTACATTCACTTTAAATAGGGCTCCGTCTAAATCCGTTGAGACGACACCATATGAATTATGGTTTGGGAAGAAACCTAAGCTGTCGTTTCTAAAAGTTTGTGGATGCGATGCTTATGTCAAGAAACTTCAACCTGAAAAGCTCGAACCCAAGTCGGAAAAATGCGTCTTCATAGGATACCCTAAGGAAACCATTGGGTATACCTTCTACTTAAGATCCGAGGGCAAGATCTTTGTTGCCAAGAACGAATCCTTTCTGGAAAAATAGTTTCTCTCGAAAGGAGTAAGTGGGACGAAAGTAGAACTCGATGAAGTACTACCTCTTGAACCGGAAAGTAGTGCAGCTCAGGAAAATGTTCCTGTGGTGCCTACACCGATTGGAGAGGAAATTAATGATGATGATCAAGGTACTTCGGATCAAGTTGCTACTGAACTTTGTAGGTCCACAAGGACACGTTCCACACCAGAGTGGTATGGCAACCCTGTCCTAGAAATCATGTTGTTAGACAATGGTGAACCTTCGGACTATGAAGAAGTGATGGCGGGCCCAGATTCCAACAAATGGCTTGAAGCCATGCAATCCGAGATAGAATCCATGTATGAAAACAAAGTATGGACTTTGACAGATTTGCCCAATGATCAGCGAGCGATAGAAAATAAATGGATCTTTAAGAAGAAGACGGACGCGGATGGTAATGTTACCATCTATAAAGCTCAACTTGTTGCTAAGGGTTATCGACAAGTTCAAGGAGTTGACTATGATGAGACTTTCTCTCCCGTAGCGAAGCTAAAGTCCGTCCGAATCATGCTAGCAATTGCCGCATACTATGACTATGAGATATGGAAGATGGACGTCAAAACGGCATTCCTTAACGGCTATCTTAAGGAAGAACTGTATATGGTGCAGCCAGAAGGTTTTGTCGATCCTAAGAATGCTAACAAGGTGTGCAAGCTCCAGCGATCCATTTATGGGCTGGTGCAAGCATCTCGGAGTTGGAACATTTGCTTTGATGAGATGATCAAAGCGTTTGGGTTTATGCAGACTTATGGAGAAGCCTGCGTTTGCAAGAAAGAGAGTGGGAGCTCTGTAGCATTTCTCATATTATATGTAGATGACATACTTTTGATTGGAAATGATATAGAACTTTTGGACAGCATTAAGGCCTACTTGAATAAGTGTTTTTCAATGAAGGACCTTGGAGAAGCTGCTTACATATTAGGCATCAAGATCTATAAGGATAGATCGAGACACCTCATAGGTCTTTCACAAAGCACATACCTTGATAAGATATTGAAGAAGTTCAATATGGATCAGTCCAAGAAAGGGTTCTTGCCTGTATTGCAAGGTGTGAGATTGAGCTCGGCTCAATGCCCGACCACGGCAGAAGATATAGAAGATATGAGTGTCATCCCCTATGCCTCAGCCATAGGATCTATTATGTATGCCATGCTGTGTACCAGACCTGATGTAAACCTTGCCGTAAGTTTGGTAGGAAGGTACCAAAGTAAACCCGGCAAGGAACACTGGACAGCGGTCAAGAATATCCTGAAGTACCTGAAAAGGACAAAGGACATGTTTCTCGTTTATGGAGGTGACAAAGAGCTCGTCGTAAAGGGTTACGTCGATGCTAGCTTCGACACAGATCTGGATGACTCTAAGTCACAAACCGGATACGTGTATATGTTGAATTGTGGAGCAGTAAGCTGGTGCAGTTGCAAGCAGAGCGTCATGGCGGGATCTACATGTGAAGCAGAGTACATGGCAGCCTCGGAGGCAGCGCATGAAGCAATATGGATGAAGGAGTTCATCACCGACCTAGGAGTCATACCCAATGCGTCGGGGCCGATCACTCTCTTCTGTGACAACACTGGAGCTATTGCCCTTGCCAAGGAGCCCAGGTTTCACAAGAAGACCAGGCACATCAAGCATCGTTTCAACTCCATCCATGAAAATGTTCAAGATGGAGACATAGATATTTGCAAAGTACATACGGATCTGAATGTGGCAGATCCGTTGACTAAACCTCTTCCGCGAGCAAAACATGATCAACACCAGAACTCTATGGGTGTTCGATTCATCACAATGTAACTAGATTATTGACTCTAGTGCAAGTGGGAGACTGTTGGAAATATGCCCTAGAGGCAATAATAAAAGGATTATTATTATATTTCCTTGTTCATGATAATTGTCTTTTATTCATGCTATAATAGTATTATCCGGAAATCGTAATACACGTGTGAATACATAGACCACAACATGTCCCTAGTGAGCCTCTAATTGACTAGCTCGTTGATTAACGGATAGTCATGGTTTCCTGACTATGGACATTGGATGTCATTGATAACAAGATCACATCATTAGGAGAATGATGTGATGGACAAGACCCAATCCTAAGCATAGCACAAGATCGTGTAGTTCGTTTGCTAGAGCTTTTCCAATGTCAAGTATCTTTTCCTTAGACCATGAGATCGTGTAACTCCTGGATACCTTAGGAGTGCTTTGGGTGTACCAAACGTCACAACGTAACTGGGTGACTATAAAGGTATACTATGGGTATCTCCGAAAGTGTCTGTTGGGTTGACACGAATCGAGACTGGGATTTGTCACTCCATATGACGGAGAGGTATCTCTGGGCCCACTCGGTAATGCATCATCATAATGAGCTCAAAGTGACCAAGTGTATGGTCACGGGATCATGCATTACGGTACGAGTAAAGTGACTTACCTGTAACGAGATTGAACGAGGTATTGGGATACCGACGATCAAATCTCGAGCAAGTAACATACCGATTGACAAAGGGAATTGTATGCGGGGTTGCTTGAATCCTCGACATCGTAGTTCATCCAATGAGATCATCGAGGAGCATGTGGGAGCCAACATGGGTATCTAGATCCCGCTGTTGGTTATTGGCCGGAGAGCCGTCTCGGTCATGTCTACGTGTCTCCCGAACCCGTAGGGTCTACACACTTAAGGTTCGGTGATGCTAGGGTTGTAGAGATATTAGTATGCAGCAAACCGAAAGTTGTTCGGAGTCCCGGATGAGATCCCGGACATCAGGAGGAGTTCCAGAATGGTCCATAGGTAAAGAATTATATATGAGAAGTTGAGTTTCGGCCATCGGGAAAGTTTCGGGGTCACCGGTATTGTACCGGGACCACCGGAAGGGTCCCGGGGGTCCATCGGGTGGGGCCACCTATCCCGGAGGGCCCCATGGGTTGAAGTGGGAGCGGAACCAGCCCCTGGTGGGCTGGTGCGCCCCCCTTGGGCCTCCCCTGCGCCTAGGGTTGGAAACCCTAGGGGTGGGGGCGCCCCACTTGACTTGGGGGGCAAGTCCCCTCCCCCCTAGGCCGCCGCCCCCCTTGAGATGGGATCTCTAGGGGCCGACGCACCCCCTAGGCCCCCTATATAAAGAAGGGGGAGGGAGGGTAGCCGCACCCTAGTCCCTGGCGCCTCCCTCTCCCCTTGTAACACCTCTCCCTCTCGCTGAGCTTGGCGAAGCCCTACCGAGATCGCCGCTGCTTCCACCACCACACCGTCGTGCTGCTGGATCTCCATCAACCTCTCCCTCCCCCTTGATGGATCAAGAAGGAGGAGACGTCTTCCCCAACCGTACGTGTGTTGGACGCGGAGGTGCCGTCCGTTTGGCGCTAGGATCATTCGTGATTTGGATCACGACGAGTACGACTCCCTCAACCCCGTTCTCTTGAACGCTTCCGCTCGCGATCTACAAGGGTATGTAGATGAACTCCTCTCTCTTGTTGCTATAGATTGATCTTGGTGAAGCGTAGAAAATTTATATTTTCTGCAACGTTCCCCAACAGTGGCATCATGAGCTAGGTCTATGCGTAGTTTCTTTGCACGAGTAGAACACAAATTTGTTGTGGGCGTAGATGTTGTCAATTTTCTTGCCACTACTAGTCTTATCTTGTTTCGGCGACATCATGGGATGAAGCGGCCCGGACCGACCTTACACGTACGCTTACGTGAGACAGGTTCCACCGACTGACATGCACTAGTTGCATAAGGTGGCTAGCGGGTGTCTGTCTCTCCCACTTTAGTCGGATCGGATTCGATGAAAAGGGTCCTTATGAAGGGTAAATAGAAATTGGCATATCACGTTGTGGCTTTTACATAGGTAAGAAACGTTCTTGCTAGAACCCTATTGCAGCCACGTAAAAACATGCAACAACAATTAGAGGACGTCTAACTTGTTTTTGCAGCATATGCCTTGTGATGTGATATGGCCAAAAGGTTGTGATGAATGATATATATGTGATGTATGAGATCATGTTCTTGTAATAGGAATCACGACTTGCATGTCGATGAGTATGACAACCGGCAGGAGCCTTAGGAGTTGTCTTAATTATTGTATGACCTGCGTGTCAATGAATAAACGCCATGTAATTACTTTACTTTATTGCTAAACCGTTAGCCATAGTAGTAGAAGTAATAGTTGGCGAACAACTTCATGGAGACACGATGATGGAGATCATGATGATGGAGATCATGGTGTCATGCTGGTGACGAAGATGATCATGGCGCCCCGAAGATGGAGATCAAAGGAGCAATATGATATTGGCCATATCATGTCACTATTTGATTGCATGTGATGTTTATCATGTTTTTGCATCTTATTTGCTTAGAATGACGGTAGTAAATAAGGTGATCCCTCATAATAATTTCAAGAAGTGTTCCCCCTAATTGTGCGCCGTTGCGAAAGTTCGTTGTTTTGAAGCACCACGTGATGATCGGGTGTGATAGATCCTAACTTTCACATACAACGGGTGTAAGACAGATTTACACATGCAAAAACACTTAGGTTGACTTGAGGAGCCTAGCATGTACAGACATGGCCTCGGAACACAAGAGGCTAAAAGGTCGAACATGAGTCGTATGGAAGATACGATCAACATGGAGATGTTCACCGATGATGACTAGTCCGTCTCACGTGATGATCGGACACGGTCTAGTTGAGTCGGATCATGTATCACTTAGATGACTAGAGGGATGTCTAATCTGAGTGGGAGTTCATTAAATAATTTGATTAGATGAACTTAATTATCATGAACTTAGTCTAAAAACCTTTGCCAAATGTCTTGTAGATCAAATGGCCAATGCTCATGTCAACCTCAACTTCAACGCATTCCTAGAGAAAACCAAGCTGAAAGATGATGGCAGCAACTATACGGACTGGATCCGGAACCTGAGGATCATCCTCATAGCTGCCAAGAAAGCATATGTCCTAGAAGGACCGCTAGGTGACGCACCCATCCCAGAGAACCAAGACGTTATGAACGCTTGGCAGTCACGTGCTGATGATTACTCCCTCGTTCAGTGCGGCATGCTTTACAGCTTAGAACCGGGGCTCCAAAAGCATTTTGAGCAACACGGAGCATATGAGATGTTCGAAGAGCTGAAAATGGTTTTCCAAGCTCATGCCCGGGTCGAGAGATATGAAGTCTCCGACAAGTTCTACAGTTGTAAGATGGAGGGAAATAGTTCTGTCAGTGAGCACATACTCAAAATGTCTGGGTGGCACAACCGCCTGTCCCAGCTGGACATTAACCTCCCAGACGAGGCGGTCATTGACAGAATCCTTCAGCTCCCACCTAGCTACAAGAGCTTTGTGATGAACTACAATATGCAGGGGATGGTGAAAACTATTCCTGAAGTATTTTCAATGCTGAAATCAGCGGAGGTGGAAATCAAAAAGGAACATCAAGTGTTGATGGTCAATAAAACCACTAAGTTCAAGAAAGGCAAGGGTAAGAAGAACTTCAAGAAGGACAGCAAGGGAGTTGCCGCGCCCGATAAGCCAGTTGCCGGGAAGAAGCCAAAGAATGGACCCAAACCTGAGACTGAGTGCTTTTACTGCAAAGGGACTGGTCACTGGAAGCGGAACTGCCCCAAATACTTAGCGGACAAGAAGGCCGGCAACACTAAAGGTATATGTGATATACATGTAATTGATGTGTACCTTACCAGTACTCGTAGTAGCTCCTGGGTATTTGATACCGGTGCGGTTGCTCATACTTGTAACTCAAAACAGGAGTTGTGGAATAAGCGAAGACTGGCGAAGGATGAGGTGACGATGCGCGTCGGGAATGGTTCCAAGGTCGATGTGATTGTCGTCGGCACGCTACCTCTACATTTACCTACGGGATTAGTTTTAAACCTCAATAATTGTTATTTAGTGCCAGCTTTGAGCATGAACATTGTATCTGGATCTTGTTTAATACGAGATGGCTACTCATTTAAATCTGAGAATAATGGTTGTTCTATTTATATGAGAGATATGTTTTATGGTCATGCCCCGCTGGTCAATGGTTTATTCTTAATGAATCTCGAACGTGATGTTACACATATTCATAATGTGAATACCAAAAGATGTAAGGTTGATAACGATAGTCCCATATACTTGTGGCACTGCTGCCTTGGTCACATTGGTGTCAAGCGCATGAAGAAGCTCCATGCTGATGGACTTTTAGAGTCTCTCGATTATGAATCATTTGACACATGCGAACCATGCCTCATGGGAAAAATGACCAAGACTCCGTTCTCCGGAACAATGGAGCGAGCAACCAACTTATTGGAAATCATACATATTGATGTGTGCGGTCCAATGAGCGTTGAGGCTCGCGGAGGCTATCGTTATGTTCTCACTCTCACTGACGACTTGAGTAGATATGGGTATATCTACTTGATGAAACACAAGTCTGAGACCTTTGAAAAGTTCAAGGAATTTCATAATGAGGTAGAGAATCAACGTGACCGAAAGATAAAGTTCTTACGATCATATCGTGGGGGAGAATATTTAAGTCACGAATTTGGTACGCACTTAAGGAAATGTGGAATCGTTTCACAACTCACACCGCCTGGAACACCTCAGCATAATGCTGTGTCTGAACGTCGAAATCACACTCTGTTGGATATGGTGCGATCTATGATGTCACTCACAGATTTACCGCTATCATTTTGGGCATACGCTCTAGAGACAGCTACATTCACTTTAAATAGGGCACCGTCTAAATCCGTTGATACGACACTGTATGAATTATGGTTTGGGAAGAAACCTAAGTTGTCGTTTCTAAAAGTTTGGGGATGCGATGCTTATGTCAAGAAACTCCAACCTGAAAATCTCGAACCCAAGTCAGAAAAATGCATCTTCATAGGATACCGTAAGGAAACCATTGGGTATACCTTCTACCTCAGATCCGAAGGCAAGATCTTTGTTGCCAAGAACAGGTCCTTTCTGGAGAAAGATTTTCTCTCGAAAGAAGTAAGTGGGAGGAAAGTGGAACTCGATGAAGTACTACCTCTTGAACCGGAAAGTAGCACAGCTCAGGAAGATGTTCTTGTGGTGCCTGCACTGACTAGAGAGGAAACTAATGATGATGATCAAGTTACTAATGAACTTTGTAGGTCCACAAGGACACGTTCCACACCAGAGTGGTATGGCAACCCTATCCTGGAAATCATGTTGTTAGACAACGGTGAACCTTCGAACTATGAAGAAGCAATGGCGGGCCCATATTCAACAAATGGCTTGAAGCCATGCAATCCGAGATAGGATCCATGTATGAAAACAAAGTATGGACTTTGACAGACTTTCCCGATGATCGGCGAGCGATAGAAAACAAATGGATCTTTAAGAAGAAGACGGACGCGGATGGTAATGTTACCATCTATAAAGCTCAACTTGTCGCTAAGGGTTACCGACAAGTTCAAGGGGTTGACTACGATGATACTTTCTCTTCCGTAGCGAAGCTAAAGTCCGTCCGAATCATGTTAGCAATTGCCGCATACTATGATTATGAGATATGGCAAATGGACATCAAAACGGCATTCCTTAACAGCTATGTTAAGGAAGAACTGTATATGATGCAGCCGGAAGGTTTTGTCGATCCTGAGAATGCTAACAAGGTATGCAAACTCCAGCGATCCATTTATGGGCTGGTGCAAGCATCTCGGAGTTGGAACATTCGCTTTGATGAGATGATCAAAGCGTTTGGGTTTATGCAGACTTATGGAGAAGCCTGCGTTTACAAGAAAGTGAGTGGGAGCTCTGTAGCATTTCTCATATTATATGTAGATGACATAATTTTGATGGGAAATGATATAGAATTTTTGGACAGCATTAAGGCCTACTTGAATAAGTGTTTTTCAATGAAGGACCTTGGAGAATCTGCTTACATATTAGGCATCAAGATCTATAGGGATAGATCGAGACGCCTCATAGGTCTTTCACAAAGCACATACCTTGATAAGATATTGAAGAAGTTCAATATGGATCAGTCCAAGAAGGGGTTCTTGCATGTGTTGCAAGGTGTGAAATTGAGCTCGGCTCAATGCCCGACCACGGTAGAAGATAGAGAAAAGATGAGTGTCATCCACTATGCCTCGGATATAGGGTCTATTATGTATGCCATGCTGTGTACCATACCTGATGTAAACCTTGCCATAAGTTTAGTAGGAAGGTACCAAAGTAATCCTGGCATGGAACACTAGACAGCGGTCAAGAATATCCTGAAGTACCTGAAAAAGGACTAAGGATATGTTTCTCGTTTATGGAGGTGACGAAGAGCTCGTCGTAAAGGGTTACGTCGACACTAGCTTCAACACAGATCTGGATGACTCTAAGTCACAAACCGGATACGTGTATATTTTGAATGGAGGGGCAGTAAGCTGGTGCAGCTGCAAGCAAAGCGTCGTGGCGGGATCTACATGTGAAGCGGAGTACATGGCAGCCTCGGAGGCAGCGCATGAAGCAATCTAGATGAAGGAGTTCATCACCGACCTAGGAGCCATACCCAATGCGTCGGGGCCGATCACTCTCTTCTGTGACAACACTGGAGCTATTGCCCTTGGCAAGGAGCCCAGGTTTCACAAGAAGACCAGGCACATCAAGCGTCGCTTCAACTCCATTCGTGAAAATGTTCAAGATGGAGACATAGATATTTGCAAAGTGCATATGGATCTGAAAGTCGCAGATCCATTGACTAAACTTCTTCCACGAGCAAAACTTGATCAACACCAGAACTCTATGGGTGTTCGATTCATCACAATGTAACTAGATTATTGACTCTAGTGCAAGTGGGAGACTGTTGGAAATATGCCCTAGAGGCAATAATAAAATGATTATTATTATATTTCCTTGTTCATGATAATTGTCTATTATTCATGCTATAATTGTGTTATCCGGAAATCGTAATACATGTGTGAATACATAGACCACAACATGTACCTAGTGAGCCTCTAGTTGACTAGCTCGTTGATCAACAGATAGTCATGGTTTCCTGACTATGGACATTGGATGTCATTGATAACGGGATCACATCATTAGGAGAATGATGTGATGGACAAGACCCAATCCTAAGAATAGCACAAGGTCATGTAGTTCATTTGCTAGAGCTTTTCCAATGTCAAGTATCATTTCCTTAGACCATGAGATCGTGTAACTCCCGGATGCCGTAGGAGTGCTTTGGGTGTACCAAACGTCACAACGTAACTGGGTGACTATAAAGGTATACTACGGGTATCCCCGAAAGTATTTGTTGGGTTGACACGGATCGAGACTGGGATTTGTCACTCCGTATGACGGAGAGGTATCTTTGGGCCCACTCGGTAATGCATCATCATAATGAGCTCAATGTGACCAAATGTTTGGTCACGGGATCATGCATTACGGTACGAGTAAAGTGACTTGTCGGTAACAATATTTAACGAGGTATTGGGATACCAACGATCGAATCTCGGGCAAGTAACGTACCGATTGACAAAGGGAATTGTATACGGGATTACTTGAATCCTCGACATCGTGGTTCATCCGATGAGATCATCGAGGAGCATGTGGGAGCCAACATGGGTATCCAGATCCCGCTGTTGGTTATTGACTGGAGAGTCGTCTCGGTCATGTCTGCGTGTCTCCCGAACCCGTAGGGTCTACACACTTAAGGTTCGGTGACGCTAGGGTTGTAGGGATATTAGTATGCGGTAAGCCGAAAGTTGTTCGGAGTCCCGGATGAGATCCCGGACAT
The DNA here is from genome assembly GCF_018294505.1 of Triticum aestivum. Lineage (NCBI taxonomy): Eukaryota > Viridiplantae > Streptophyta > Magnoliopsida > Poales > Poaceae > Triticum > Triticum aestivum. The sequence continues at coordinate 627,303,084 of NC_057810.1, read as the reverse complement.
CACGAGGAGTTCCGGAATGGTATGGAGGTGAAGAATTGTATATAGGAAGTCCAGTTTCGGCCACCGGGAAAGTTTCGGGGGTCACCGGTATTGTACCGGGACCACCGGAAGGGTCCCGGGGGTCCATCGGGTGGGGCCACATATCCCGGAGGGCCCCATGGGCTGAAGTGGGAGCGGAAACAGCCCCTGGTGGGCTGGTGCGCCCCCCTTGGGCCTCCCCTGCGCCTAGGGTTGGAAACCCTATGGGTGGGGGGCGCCCCACTTGACTTGGGGGGCAAGTCCCCCCCCCTAGCCCCCCCCTTGAGATGGGATCTCTAGGGGCCGGCGCAGCCCCTAGCCCCCCTATATAAAGAAGGGGGAGGGAGGGCAGCCGCACCCTAGTCCCTGGCGCCTCCCTCTCCCCTTGTAACACCTCTCCCTCTCGCTGAGCTTGGCGAAGCCCTGCCGAGATCGCCGCTGCTTCCACCACCACACCGTCGTGCTGCTGGATCTCCATCAACCTCTCCCTCCCCCTTGCCGGATCAAGAAGGAGGAGACGTCTTCCCCAACCGTACGTGTGTTGAACGCGGACATGCCATCCGTTCGGCGCTAGGATCATCGGTGATTTGGATCACGACGAGTACGACTCCCTCAACCCCTTTCTCTTGAACGCTTCCGCTCGCGATCTACAAGGGTATGTAGATGCACTCCTCTCTCTCGTTGCTATATGACTCCATAGATTGATCTTGGTGAAGCGTAGAAATTTTTTATTTTCTCCAACGTTCCCCAACAAGTAGGACTCCAACCCTTCCAAGTGTGGGAGTGGGAGACAGGGAAGGAGGAGAGAGGGGGAGGAAAGGGGGGCGCCCCCCTCATTCTCCAATTCGGACTAGAGGGGGAGGGGGTGCGCAGCTGCCCTGGCCACCCCTCCTCTTCTCCACTAAGGGCCCAATAGGCCCAATACACTCCCCGGGGGGTCCGGTAACCCCCGGTACTCCGGTTTTTGTCCGAACTTGCCCGGAACCTTTCCGAACTCCAAACATAGTCATCCAATATATCGATCTTTATGTCTCAACCATTTAGAGACTCCTCGTCATGTCTGTGATCATATCCAGGGCTTCGAACTACCTTCGGTACATCAAAACACATAAACTCATAATACCAATAGTCACCGAACGTTAAGCGTGCAGACCCTACGGGTTCGAGAACTATGTAGACATGATCGAGACACGTCTCCGATCAATAACCAATAGCAGAACCTGGATGCTCATATTGGCTCCTACATATTCTACCAAAATCTTTATCGGTCAAACCGCATAACAACATACGTTGTTCCCTTTGTCATCGGTAATTTACTTGCCTGAGAATCGATCGTCGGTATCCAATACCTAGTTCAATCTCGTTACCGGCAAGTCCCTTTACTCGTTCCATAATGCATCATCCTGCAACTAACTCTTTGCATTGCTTGCAAGGCTTATAGTGATGTGCATTACCGAGAGGGCCCAGAGATACCTCTCCGACAATCGGAGTGACAAATCCTAATCTCGACCTACGCCAATTCAACAAGTACCATCGGAGACACCTATAGAGCACCTTTATAATCACCCAGTTACGTTGTGACGTTTGGTAGCACACAAAGTGTTCCTCCGGTATACGGGAGTTGCATAATCTCATAGTCATAGGAACATGTATAAGTCATGAAGAAAGCAATAGCAATATACTAAACGATCAAATGCTAAGCTAACGGAATTGGTCAAGTCAATCACATCATTCTCTAATGATGTGATCCCGTTAATCAAATGACAACTCATGTCTATGGCTAGGAAACTTAACCATCTTTGATTCAACGAGCTAGTCAAGTAGAGGCATACTAGTGACACTTAGTTTGTCTATGTATTCACACATGTACTAAGTTTCCGGTTAATACAATTCTAGCATGAATAATAAACATTCATCATGATATAAGGAAATATAAATAACAACTTTATTATTGCCTCTAGGGCATATTTCCTTCAGTCTCCCACTTGCACTAGAGTCAATAATCTAGATTACACAGTAATGATTCTAACACCCATGGAGTCTTGGTGTTGATCATGTTTTGCTCGTGAGAGAGGCTTAGTCAATGGGTCTGCAACATTCAGATCCGTATGTATCTTGCAAATCTCTATGTCTCCCTCCTTGACTAGATCACAGATGGAATTGAAGCGTCTCTTGATGTGCTTGGTTCTCTTGTGAAATCTGGATTCCTTTGCCAAGGCAATTGCACCAGTATTGTCACAAAAGATTTTCATTGGACTCAATGCACTAGGTATGACACCTAGATCGGATATGAACTCCTTCATCCAGACTCCTTCATTTGTTGCTCCCGACGCAGCTATGTACTCTGCTTCACACGTAGATCCCGCCACGACGCTTTGCTTAGAACTGTACCAATTGACAGCTCCACTGTTCAATATAGACACGTATCCGGTTTGTGACTTAGAGTCATCCGGATCAGTGTCAAAGCTTGCATCGACGTAACCATTTACGATGAGCTCTTTGTCACCTCCATAAACGAGAAATATATCCTTAGTCCTTTTCAGGTATTTCAGGATGTTCTTGACCATTGTCCAGTGATCCACTCCCGGATTACTTTGGTACCTCCCTGCTAAACTTATAGCAAGGCACACATCAGGTCTGGTACACAACATTGCATACATGATAGAGCCTATGGCTGAAGCATAGGGAACAATTTTCATTTTCTCTCTATCTTCTGCAGTGGTCGGGCATTGAGTCTGACTCAACTTCACACCTTGTAACACAGGCAAGAACCCTTTCTTTGCTTGATCCATTTTGAACTTCTTCAAAACTTTATCAAGGTATGTGCTTTGTGAAAGTCCAATTAAGCGTCTTGATCTATCTCTATAGATCTTGATGCTCAATATATAAGCAGCTTCACCGAGATCTTTCATTGAAAAACTCTTATTCAAGTATCCTTTTATGCTATGCAGAAATTCTATATCATTTCCAATCAACAATATGTCATCCACATATAATATTAGAAATACTATAGAGCTCCCACTCACTTTCTTGTAGATACAGGCTTCTCCAAAAGTCTGTATAAAACCATATGCTTTGATCACACTATCAAAACGTTTATTCCAACTCCGAGATGCTTGCACCAGTCCATAGATGGATCGCTGGAGCTTGCACACTTTGTTAGCATCCTTTGGATCGATAAAACCTTCGGGTTGCATCATATACAACTCTTCTTCCAGAAAACCATTCAGGAATGCAGTCTTTACATCCATTTGCCAAATTTCATAATCATAAAATGCGGCAATTGCTAACATGATTCGGACGGACTTAAGCATCGCTACAGGTGAGAAAGTCTCATCGTAGTCAACCCCGTGAACTTGTTGAAAACCTTTCGCAACAAGTCGAGCTTTGTAGACAGTAACATTACTGTCAGCGTCAGTCTTCTTCTTGAAGATCCATTTATTCTCGATGGCTTGCCGATCATCGGGCAAGTCAACCAAAGTCCACACTTTGTTCTCATACATGGATCCCATCTCAGATTTCATGGCCTCAAGCCATTTCGCGGAATCTGGGCTCATCATCGCTTCCTCATAATTCGTAGGCTCGTCATGGTCAAGTAACATGACCTCCAAAACAAGATTACCGTACCACCCTGGTGCGGATCTTACTCTGATTGACCTACGAGGTTCGGTAGTAACTTGATCCAAAGTTACATGATCATCATCATCAGCTTCCTCACTAATTGGTGTAGGAGTCACAGGAATAGATTTCTGTGATAAACTACTTTCCAATAAGGGAGCAGGTACAGTTACCTCATCAAGTTGCACTTTCCTCCCACTCACTTCTTTCAAGAGAAACTCCTTCTCTAGAAAGGATCCATTCTTAGCAATGAATATCTTGCCTTTCGATCTGTGATAGAAGGTGTACCCAACAATCTCCTTTGGGTATCCTATGAAAACACATTTCTCCGATTTGGGTTCGAGCTTATCAGGTTGAAGCTTTTTCACATAAGCATCGCAGCCCCAAACTTTAAGGAACAGCAACTTTGGTTTCTTGCCAAACCATAGTTCATGAGGCGTCGTCTCAACGGATTTAGATGGTGCCCTATTTAACGTGAATGCAGCCGTCTCTAAAGCATAACCCCAAAACGATAGCGGTAAATCAGTAAGAGACATCATAGATCGCACCATATCTAGTAAAGTACAATTACGACGTTCGGACACACCATTTCGTTGTGGTGTTCCGGGTGGCGTGAGTTGCGAAACTATTCCACATTGCTTCAAATGTAAACCAAACTCGTAACTCATATATTCTCCTCCACGATCAGATCGTAGAAACTTTATTTTCTTGTTACGATGATTTTCCACTTCACTCTGAAATTCTTTGAACTTTTCAAATGTTTCATACTTTTGTTTCATCAAGTAGATATACCCATATCTACTCAAATCATCTGTGAAGGTGAGAAAATAACGATACCCGCTACGAGCCTCAACATTCATCGGACCACATACATCTGTATGTATGATTTCCAACAAATCTGTTGCTCGCTCCATTGTTCCGGAGAATGGCGTTTTAGTCATCTTGCCCATGAGGCATGGTTCACAAGTACCAAGTGATTCATAATCAAGTGATTTCAAAAGTCCATCAGAATGGAGTTTCTTCATGCGCTTTACACCAATATGACCTAAACGGCAGTGCCACAAAGAAGTTACACTATCATTATCAACTCTGCATCTTTTGGCTTCAATATTATGAATATGTGTATCACTACTATCGAGATTCAAAATAAATAGACCACTCTTCAAGGGTGCATGACCATAAAAGATATTACTCATATAAATAGAACAACCATTATTCTCTGATTTAAATGAATATCTGTCTCGCATCAAACAAGATCCAGATATAATGTCCATGCTCAATGCTGGCACCAAATAACATTTATTCAGGTCTAAAACTAATCCCGAAGGTAGATGTAGAGGTAGCGTGCCGACCGCGATCACATCGACTTTGGAACCATTTCCCATGCGCATCGTCACCTCGTCCTTAGCCAATCTTCGCTTAATCCGTAGTCCCTGTTTCGAGTTGCAAATATTAGCAACAGAACGAGTATCAAATACCCAGGTGCTACTGCGAGCATTAGTAAGGTACACATCAATAACATGTATATCACATATACCTTTGTTCACCTTGCCATCCTTCTTATGCGCCAAATACTTGGGGCAGTTCCGCTTCCAGTGACCAGTCCCTTTGCAGTAAAAGCACTCAGTCTCAGGCTTGGGTCCAGACTTGGATTTATTCACTTGAGCAGCAACTTGCTTGTTGTTCTTCTTGAATTTCCCTTTCTTCCCTTTACCCTTTTTCTTGAAACTGGTGGTCTTGTTAACCATCAACACTTGATGCTCCTTATTGATTTCTACCTTCGCAGCCTTTAGCATCGCGAAGAGCTCAGGAATCATCTTATCCATCCCTTGCATATTATAGTTCATGACAAAGCTCTTGTAGCTTGGTGGCAGTGATTGTAGAATTCTATCAATGACACTATCATCTAGAAGATTAACTCCCAGTTGAATCAAGTAATTGTTATACCCAGACATTCTGAGTATATGCTCACTGACAGAACTATTCTCCTCCATCTTGCAGCTGTAGAACTTATTGGAGACTTCATATCTCTCAATTCGGGCATTTGCTTGAAGTATTAACTTCAATTCCTGGAACATCTCATATGCTCCATGACGTTCAAAACGTCGTTGAAGTCCCGGTTCTAAGCCGTATAACATGGCACACTAAACTATCGAGTAGTCATCAGCTTTGCTCTGCCAGGCGTTCATAACATCCGGTGTTGCTCCTGCAGCGGGTTTGGCACCTAGTGGTGCTTCTAGGACGTAATTCTTCTGTGCAACAATGAGGATAATCCTCAAGTTACGGACCCAGTCCGTGTAATTGCTACCATCATCTTTCAACTTTGCTTTCTCAAGGAACACATTAAAATTCAACGGAACAACAGCACGGGCCATCTATGTACAACAACATAGACATGCAAAATACTATCAGGTACTAAGTTCATGATAAATTAAAGTTCAATTAATTAAATTACTTAAGAACTCCCACTTAGATAGACATCCCTCTAATAATCTAAGTGATCATGTGATCCATATCAACTAAACCATGTCCGATCATCACGTGAGATGGAGTAGTTTTCAATGGTGAACATCACTATGTTGATCATATCTACTATATGATTCATGCCCGACCTTTCGGTCTCAGTGTTCCGAGGCCATATCTGCATAAGCTAGGCTGGTCAAGTTTAACCCGAGTATTCTGCGTGTGCAAAATTGGCTTGCACCCGTTGTATGTGAACGTAGAGCTTATCACACCCGATCATCACGTGGTGTCTCGGCACGACGAACTTTCGCAACGGTGCATACTCAGGGAGAACACTTATACCTTGAAATTTAGTGAGAGATCAAATTATAATGCTACCGTCGATCTAAGCGAAATAAGATGCATAAAATATAAACATCACATGCAATCAATATAAGTTATATGATATGGCCATCATCATCTTGTGCCTTTGATCTCCATCTCTAAAGCACCGTCATGATCACCATCGTCACCGGCGCGACACCTTGATCTCCATTGTAGCATCGTTGTTGTCTCACCAACTATTGCTTCTACGACTATCGCTACTGCTTAGTGATAAAGTAAACCAATTACATGGCGATTGCATTTCATACAATAAAGCGACAACCATATAGCTCCTGCCAGTTGACAATAACTTCGATACAAAACATGATCATCTCATACAATAAAATTTAGCATCATGTCTTGACCATATCACATCACAGCATGCCCTGCAAAAACAAGTTAGACATCCTCTACTTTGTTGTTGCAAGTTTTACGTGGCTACTACGGGCTGAGCAAGAACCGTTCTTACCTACGCATCAAAAGCACAATGATATTTCGTCAACTATGTGATGTTTTAACCTTCACAAGGACCGGGCGTAGCCACACTCGATTCAACTAAAGTTGGAGAAACTGACACCCGCCAGCCACCTATGTGCAAAGCACGTCTGTACAACCAGTCTCGCGTAAGCGTACGCGTAATGTCGGTCCGGGCCGCTTCATCCAACAGTACCGCCAAATCAAAGTATGACATGCTGGTAAGCAGTATGACTTGTATCGCCCACAACTCACTTGTGTTCTACTCGTGCATATAACATCTACGGATAAACCTGGCTCGGATGCCACTGTTGGGGAACGTAGTAATTTCAAAAAATTTCCTACGCACACAAAAGATCATGGTGATGCATAGCAATGAGCGGGGAGAGTGTTGTACACGTACCCTCATAGACCATAAGCGGAAGCCTTATATCAACACGCTTGATGTAGTCGTACGTCTTCACAATCCGACCGATCCAAGTACCGAACGCACGGCACCTCCGAGTTCAGCACACGTTCAGCTCGATGACGTCCCTCGTACTCTTGATCCAGTTGAGGCCGAGGGAGAGTTTCATCAGCACGACAGCGTGATGACGATGATGATGATGATGCTACTGACAAGCACCGCTAGATATGATCGAGGTGGATTATGATGGAGGGGGGCACCACACACGGCTAAAAGATCAAGTGGTCAGCTTGTGTGTCCAAGGGGTGCCCCCTCCCCCATATATAAAGGAGTGGAGGAGGGGGAGGGGACGACCCTCCTAGGTGCGCCCCAAGGGGAGTCCTACTCCCACCGGGAGTAGGACTCCAACCCTTCCAAGTGTGGGAGTGGGAGATAGGGAAGAAGGAGAGAGGGGGAAGGAAAGGGGGGCGCCCCCTCCTCCTTGTCCAATTAAGACTAGAGGGGGAGGGGGCGTGCGGCTGCCCTGGCTGCCCCTCCTCTTCTCCACTAAGGGCCCAATAGGCCCAATACACTCCTCGGGGGGTTCCGGTAACCCCCGGTACTCCAGTTTTTGTTCGAACTTGCCCGGAACCTTTCCGAAGTCCAAACATAGTCATCCAATATATTGATCTTTATGTATCGACCATTTCGAGACTCCTCGTCATGTCCGTGATCATATCCAAGACTCCAAACTACCTTCAGTACATCAAAACACATAAACTCATAATACCGATCATCACCGAACGTTAAGCGTGCGGACCCTACAGGTTCGAGAACTATGTAGACATGACCGAGACACGTCTCGATCAATAACCAATAGCGGAACCTGGATGCTCATATTGGCTCCTACATATTCTATGAAGATCTTTATCGGTCAAACTGCATAACAACATACGTTGTTCCCTTTGTCACCGGTAAGTTACTTGCCCGAGATTCGATCGTCGGTATCCAATACCTAGTTCAATCTCGCTACCGGCAAGTCTCTTTACTCATTCCGTAATGCATCATCCCGCAACTAACTCATAGTTGCATTGCTTGCAAGGCTTATAGTGATGTGCATTACCGAGAGGGCCCAGAGATACCTCTCCGACAATCGGAGTGACAAATCATAATCTCGATTTATGCCAACTCAACAAGTACCATCGAAGACACCTATAGAGCACCTTTATAATCACCCAGTTACGTTGTGACATTTGATAGCACACAAAGTGTTCCTCCGGTATCCGAGTGTTGCATAATCTCATAGTCATAGGAACATGTATAAGTCATGAAGAAAGCAATAGCTATATACTAAATGATCAAATGCTAAGGTAACGGAATGGGTCAAGTCAATCACATCATTCTCTAATGATGTGATCCCGTTAACCAAATGACCACTCATGTCTATGGCTAGGAAACTTAACCATCTTTGATTCAACGAGCTAGTCAAGTAGAGGCATACTAGTGACACTTAGTTTGTCTATGTATTCACACATGTACTAAGTTTCCAGTTAATACAATTCTAGCATGAATAATAAACATTCATCATGATATAAGGAAATATAAATAACAACTTTATTATTGCCTCTAGGGCATATTTCCTTCACATCGAGCCTTGGCAGGGTAGGTGGTTGTCTAAGGCGGCTTGGACGATCCTCATCAACTCCTCCCTCTCCAGCCTCCTCTTATTCCTCATGAGCTTCTACAGCTTGCACGAGACGCTCCACCATCAAATCGCAAGGTCCAGTCCCGCTTCTACTGGGCTGGCGACAATAATAAACAGAAGTACCATATGGTCAGCTGGCCTGACATTTGCAAACCCCGGGAACAAGGTGGCCTCGGTATCATGTGCACTAAACGCATGAATATTGCTCTCCTATCCGCTGGCTTTGGCACATCTCGCAAGGGCACGGTGGCCTCTGGTTAGACATCATCCGGAATAAGTACCTGCGTGGTCAACCCCTTCCCTTCTGTCAGCGCACTGGCGGCTCCCAATTCTGGCAGTCGGTTGTCCAACTTCTCCCAGTCCTCTGCATCAGGACCTCCATCTTGGTTGGATCTTGGGCTGCTACGCTGTTCTGGTTTGACTGGTGGGTTGGCGACTCCCCCTTCGCGACTCGCTTCCCCGACCTCTTCTCCATCGCTGTTGAACCCATGATCTCAGTTGAGAGGGCCCTTATTCACTTAGGGCGCCTCACATCCCGTAGGCCATTTGGGCCTCCGGATACCGCCGCCTGGCAGGATTTGCTTGATTGTGTTACTCTCCATGAGCCAAGGGTGGACGCTGGCCCGGATCAAGTAAGATGGCGCCTTGAGCCTTCAGGCCAATTCTCCACCAAGTCCTTATACCAGGCCATCGCCCCCTCCTCCGCTCCCCCCCCCCCACTTACGGCGGTGTGGTCCATCCGCCTTCCACTGAAGATTCGGATCTTCATGTGGCAGTGGATTCGCGGCCGGACCCCGTCTAGGGTCGAGGTCCTCAAATGCAATTGCCCAGGCTCTGGCTTATGCCCGCTTTGTGGTGTCCCCGAAGACTCGAATCACATCTTCTTTTCCTATGTGTCAGCTCAATTTGTCTGGAGTTGCTTTAGGGAGGTGGTGGGTGAGAATTGGTGCCATACCAACTTCCCCGACCTATTCACTGGACTCCATAACTCCCCCTTGTCCTCGCGCCACATTAGGTGGCTTGAGATTGGGGTGATCGCTTGAACCCTCTGGACGATTCGCAACAAGCTTGTGATTCAGCGCACTCCTCTTCGACGGGCTACTGATACTCTTTTCAAATTGTATGGTTACTTGAAGCTTTGGCGGCCGCTTAGCCGCCCTCAGGATCGGGACGCCATCTCCGCCTTCATCGCCAACCTTCGCTCGATGGCCGTCCGTCTGCCACAGCCGCCACCCCTAGAGCCTGACTAGACGTCTCCTGCGCTCCAGCGCCCACCTTTTTTCCTTTCTTTTGGGTTTGTTGAGCTGTGCCCTCAGCAGAACCTTTTGTACTTCCTGTTGTGTGACTTGGTGTGTGTGCGTGTGTGAACTAGTCCATGTTTGTGCGCTATCTGGCGGTTTGCTTTATTTATAAAGCGGGACGAAAGCCTTTTTCGGTATTATCATGTTCCATGAAAGCTGGGAATTTAATGTACGTGCTCTAACTCTGGTCCCGCCATGCATCTATCACATGTACTTGCTCTAACTGCCAACCTCCAGTCGTACACTCCATTTACTACTCACGCGGTAATGTTTCTTATTCAACACACTAAACTCTGGCCACAGTCATTCATTAGCAGTTTAGTATTACATTCTTCTGTCACTAATGACCTAACACTGTATGCCCTATACGCCCCATAAGAGATCGGAGTCGTCTAAAGTAAGAACAATACTTCGATCGATATGCCTTAATAGATAACAGGGTTCGGAACTTACCATGTTTGGTTTACCTGGGAGACAAACCTGCTCAAAGGAGCTTAACTTGTGTTTGTGTAAGCATCAGCTTCTCACTTAACATGCTTTCCTTTTAAAATAGAATTATCTAACATAAATTATTCATCTTCATCCAACAACAATGTGGTATTAATTGCTACATTTATAACTGACAGCCGCACTTTTTTGCGTGCAAACACAGGTGACATTTATTGAGAATATTGACTCTACGTGTAGTGGAGAGGAGTCACAATGTACTATCATCAAGTATTTGATATGTATCTGTAACTAGCAAATTCATTGTGCCTTTAATGCAGCCATGTCATCACAGGAACTCAATGACACAGATATCAGGGTGCGGCGTCGCCGAGAGCCATTCGTCCACCTCCTCTAAATGTGTCCCTTTACTTTTATATTGCTTGTATTTTTCATGTTTAGAATCGCACATATACAGTGCTTACCTCTCTGAGTCAGCGAAGTAAGTTAATGCTACCAGCCGATACAAGTCCGGAGTGCAAAATATCTACTCCTGCTGCTACATTTAAGGAACTGAGAGTCATTTAAGAAACTGAGAGCATCTACAATTGGAACCCCCCCCCCCCCCCCCCCCAAGCCCCTAATTTCCTCCTAAACATTTGGGCGGACAACCTAGACACTACCCAAACATAAAAACTCCACCCAATCAGACCCCCCATCCCCCAAGCCAGCCCAAATGTCTTGAAGTGTCCAACACCTGTCAAACCCAACCCATAAGTGGGGCGTATTCGGGGCCGCCTGGACACGGTCGGACGTAGCCACCACATCGGAGCTGACAGGTCGGTCCTACCCCAAACCTTTCAAATTGATCACACTGCTCACATGTTTGTCCTCTCTTTCACGTCTTCGAGCCATTGCCCTCCTCCACCCTTGCTACGTATTTGCGACGCTAGCCTCGTCCGCCATCCTAGATGTCGACGGCCACTACCCCGTCCCACACTCCCGCGAATGATGGCTCGGCGGAGTCCGTGGGGTTCCCGATCACTGCGAGCAAATCAGAGTGGAGGGGCGGGTTGACAAGCGACCGTGCTAAAGAGGAACCAGGAGGTGATGGAAAATAACTGAGAGAAGGAGAGGGCCGCGTGTAACCGACATTTTTTTCACTAAGGATAGGGAGGAGAGGTACAAGCTCTTCTTGGATGTGTAAAGAGAGAGGATAAAGTTGGATCAGGAAAAGGTACGGGAGAGGTTCATGATTAAGAGAGAGAAATGATAGACATGAAAAAGCAAGAGAAATATGAAAAATAGGAAATTGAAAAGGCGAAGACAATGCAAGTTGAGACTTGCGAGGAACACGCCGCTATCCTTTTTTTGAGCAAGAAGTGACTCAACCGTGCGGTAAATTTTCTTAAGTTTCCTAGTGTAACTAATAAAGTCTAAATGACACGAGTGTTAAACCCACGGCATGCGATCGTGGCAGAATCTGGCGATTAAGACATGTACAATGCATAGCTTCAAGGTGATGCTTCGCATGTTATGTAGGATCGGATATGACATAAAGTAGGTTCAGATAGGGAAGCGGGATCCTCTTCAGGAGGCAGGTGCTTGAAGAGAAAAAGTGTGGTCCATTGACAAAAGCTGAAAAGGTTGGAGTGAAAAGTAGAGATGCATGTATACTAAAGTCTTTATTTTCTATTTCTTAATGAGGCCCACTAGTGATAGCTTGCATTGGGGAGAAAAAATAAATGTAAGTGCCTTAAATTACTTTTTACCATGAGGCATATGTATCCATATGCTACCATTATACATGCCTTAATGATGCGAAATCACCGGAGGAGCAGAAGGCTGTGACCGTGTCCGAAGAGTGGCCCGCCCGCTGCCCACCGCCCAACACTGACAACGTGAAACGAGAGCTGGAGGAATCCACTCTCCTCTATCCACGACAGTCCCTTCCTCCGCGAGCCACCGTGATCCGTCGCCGTCAATGAGGAGGATTGAGAACCGGGCGCCACGCGTTCCGGCGACAGAGCATGATCCCGTCGCCGACGGAGGTTTGGCCGCGAGCGTCACCGCCCAACATAAGTCGCAACTCGCAAGCCATCACTTGACTCAGAGCTACAGCACCTACCCAAGAAGCCCGGCATGTGCCACACGTGCTGCACTGCATACCATGAATGCAGAGCGTTCGTGGTTTTTCTGTGCTGCATCGATCGGGATGACTACATCATCAGTGACCTCAACAAGAGGTTGTGGCCCGCTGGCGGCTGGCCTTCTCTCTCTCTCGAGTAATTTTGAGAATCATGTACAGTAAAGTCTGAAGGAGGGCATATTCATTGAACCTGCGCCTGGCGGCTAGCATGCAAGTTTTGACTTTGGTTTCTCTCCCGAGTTCTTCGAAGGAGGGCAGCTTTGGCGGTATATAAATGAGGAGCGAGGCGCGCCCGACGGAGGAGGAAGAGATCGAGAGAAAGAAAGGGACCAAAGAAGAGAGGAAGGGAAGATGAGCAACGCAGCTAGCACAACCCCCCTCCTCGCCCACTACAAGATGGGGAAATTTGATCTTTCTCACAGGTACCATTTTCCTTCGCCCAGTCAGTCTCTCTCGTTTCCCTTTTACAGTAGATGATGATTACTGAACATCTAAAAAATTCAGCTCAGTTGGGCTGGGCTGTCGCAAACAGTGAAAAATTACCTGCATTACATTTGTGCAAGAGATGTTTCAATCCAAAGTTTCAATTATAAACCTATAAAAGAGTCTGATGAATTTTCTGTGGAATATGGTAGCCATGAGCCCCTAAATTTTGTTCAGGTGTGCGGAAGAACGCGTCTGATGAATTCTGCCATTACCCACTTGTTCCTGAGAGCTTTCCTTTTTCTGTTCAGGGTGGTTCTTGCGCCGCTCACAAGGGAGCGGTCGTTCGGAAACGTTCCTCAGCCCCATGCCATACTGTATTATCAGCAGAGAGCAACCAAAGGAGGCCTTTTGATTGCTGAGGCCACCGGAGTTTCAGACACTGCTCAAGGGTACAAAGATACTCCTGGCATCTGGACCAAGAAGCAGGTAGAAGCATGGAAGCCGATCGTCGATGGGGTTCATGCCAAAGGAGGAATATTTTTCTGTCAGATTTGGCATGTAGGAAGAGTCTCCAATCATAGTAAGTTTACCAACTCTAACATAAGCTTGTCCTCAAACTAAACTTGATAGTAGTAATTACTACCTCTGTACCAAAATGTAAGACCTTTTTTGGTTTTGCATAGGGCATAAAAAACGTTTTACATTTTGTTACGGAGGGCATATTTCACAAGCAAGAAGGATTTTTTGGCTCGACAATTTACCTTTTTTACATTCTGTACAATTATTCACCATTTTATGGCAGCATGAGTCACCTCATGTTTCGCGTAAATGAAAATGCATTGGTAGCCTCATTATCACCCCAATAATCCTGTTTTTCTATTTCACTAACACGTGTTCGTTATCCCTGTGCAGGTTTTCAGCCTAATGGGCAGGCTCCAATTTCAAGCACCGATAAGCCAATCAAACCTGCAACGAGAGCCGATGGCATTGGATTGGCTAAAGTCTCAACTCCTAGGCGACTAACGACTGATGAAATCCCGTTGGTCATCGATGATTTCAGGGTCGCTGCTAGAAATGCAATTGAAGCCGGTAAGTTCCAATATTCTGACATTTTGCGCTCCAAATGTCAAGAATGGGCTAAGATTATCATTCATGTTACAGACTTGTCATTCACCCAAATTAATACCCCCTCTGTTTCAATTTAATACGCATATTAGTTTTGACTTACGTCAAACTTTGTAAATTTTGACCTAAAATATTAACATCTACAATACCTATTAAATAAAATATCAAAATATATATTAGTTTACACCAGGACTTGAACCCTGATGGGTTGGGGATATCACTGTCCCTCTAACCATCCAAGATATTGATTTAGTATTGTGAATGTTATTGTTTTTTTACATAAACTTAGTCAAACTTCACAAAGTTATACTTCAAACGAAACTAATATGTGAAGTAAATTGAAAAGGGGCGGAGTATGATGAGAAAATCAACATACAAAGGTTCTCGTGAATGTTGTGTCAAGTGTCAAGTGTCTAACAACGAACAAGTACCTACTAAGTTATTCAACAATGTCTTGACTACTCCTGAAGGAAAGGGATTCCTAACCTCAATGCCTTGCATGGTGTGTAGGATTTGATGGCGTCGAAATCCACGGAGCTCATGGTTATTTGATCGACCAGTTCCTGAAGGACCAAGTCAACGATCGCACCGACAAATACGGTGGGAGCTTAGAGAACCGTTGCCGCTTTGCGCTAGAAGTAGTCCAGGCCGTAGCTGATGAGATTGGAGCTGATAAGGTCGGCATAAGGCTTTCACCCTTTGCAAGTTACTCGGATGCATCAGACTCAAACCCAGAAGCTCTGGGCCTATACATGGCACAGGTGCTGAACAAGCTTGGGATCCTCTACTGCCACATGGTGGAACCACGGATGGTGAATATTGGAGAAAAGCTTGAGACCCCGCACAGCCTTCGCGCCATGAGGGATGCTTTCAAGGGAACATTCATCGTGGCTGGTGGATATGGTAGGGATGATGGAGATAAAGCGATCGCCGATGGCTATGCTGATTTGGTTGCATATGGGCGCTTGTTTCTGTCCAATCCAGACTTGCCCCGGAGGTTTGAGATAGATGGTCCTCTCAACAAGTACAACAGAGATACTTTCTACCTCTCTGATCCAGTTATTGGATACACTGACTACCCATTTCTACCATCCGATATCTGAACGGACCTTTCATGAATGAATCCCTCCTTCCTCTCGTCCGATCATTTACCTTACGTATCAGAACTATGTTAAAGGAATAAGGTCATTGATTTCTTCTCACTGCTATGTGTGTGTGTGTGTGTGTTTGTGTGTTCTTATGTACTCCCTCCGTCCGAAAATACTTGTCATTGAAATGGATGTATCTAGATGTATTTTAGTTCTAGATACATTCATTTTCATCCGTTTTGATGACAAGTATTTTCGGACGGAGGGAGTATGCTGGATCAACACTTTGTATCTTCCCCCTATGGGGTGTTCAATCTAACGTCAGGCTTCAGCCTTCGGGTTAAAACGGATTGCATCTGTGATGTACAAAAATAAAATGAAACTGAAAAGCCAATTAATAATAATTCAGATTTCTTGCCAATCCCACACACTCAATACTTAAATTGGCGCAGCAGTAAATTTTGAGTATGCAGGAAACGGAAAAAAAATGCTACTACTTGGTGCCTTGTGAATCCAGCATAATCAGTACAAGTTTGATTTATTTGTTTATTTTGCACCTAGCCCACTGCACTCAATGCCTAATGGTGCAACAGAAAACTTCACGTTTGAGTTGCTTAATTTGGAACCTGCAACACGTTCAGGATTTAACCCTTTAACCAATTAGATCTAAATTGCACTGGTGAGTTAAATGTAAATACCTTCAGTTTCTGTTTTAACTTTTAATCTGATAAAGTTCAACTTTGCTGTCCTTCAAATTCTTTAACACTGCGTTTGGATGTCCCCATTGAAGCCCAGGAAATCGAATTGGTAATCATCTGACGTCAATACGGATGTTTGGTTGCACACTGAATTCGTATTGGAAACGCCAGACCATTTCCAAGCCGTATTGCCTCCAGCGTAAAGCTCACTCCCATGATTCGGAGGGCTCCCGCTCCGTTTTCCTCCGAATCGTCCATCTCCCGCAACTTACCCCTTCGACCCCAGCAATCAGGAAAAAGAGAAGAAAGGGGATCTCGGGGCGGCGGCGCCCAGCCATGGCGCTCGGCGGCGGCGCAGCTATGTACTCCCCCTTCCGTCCCTTCCCTCCCTAATCCCGGACCCGTTGCTCTGCCCCCTCACGCATCCCTCCGCTCCCAGTCTCCATCTCCAGTGGCGACCACCATGGAGACCGGTCTCCATCCCCATCCCGACCTAACGGCGACCACCATCCCATCTGGTGGCGGCGGCGACCATCATCCCATCCGTCCCCATCCCCATGTGTTGCATCCCTCTCCCCTTACCACTGATTCAATCAGTCCTATTCAGCACCTCCTTCTCCACCATGTCGTCATTTTCTTCCTTTTTTTTACAGAGAAATTCCGTCTCGTTGACACAAGCGCTCATATACACGCGCATACACTCACCCCTGTGAACGCACACACGCACACCCTACCCCTATGAGCACCTCTGAGAGACTGAGCCGGCATATCATCTTGAGATTTACGAAGCAACCGTAGGTGCCTCGTCGTCGATGGGAACGTCTTCTCCAACTGAAAGCGCATCGCCGGAAATCCTGAAATAAATCCAGGAATAATGCGAGCACCAGGATTTGAACCCTGATGGGTTGGGGATACCACTGTCTCGTTGATTTTGAGTATGGGTCATATGGCTACCGTGATGAGTACACAGGCTTTGATTGTGACTATAACCTGTACGTTCTCTTCTTGTTGTGTGACCATTTGTCTTGTTGTGATTCATTTCTAGAATATTTACTATTTTTTACTGCTATATATTCATTCAATTATAGATACATGTGAGCAGATTTCATTTTTCAATCATGTACAACAAGATATAATCTTCATGCTAATGTAGCTATGCAAGTCCAAAGTTTGTCATCCAAACAAGATTTGGTATTGAAACCTCAAAGGCATTTCAAGGGTCAATTCAGTGAACAACCAAACAGTCGAATTCGTATTCGTGTCATTTCAGTTTCCTCACTGAATTAGAATTCTATTCCAATTCAATAGGGAGTGCTCCAATACGGACATCCAAACAAAGCGTAAGTGAAAAAAGGGAAGAGGGTCTAATGGACTCTCAAGCTTATCCTAAAAAGTAATTGTGCAATCACGCTTTGGAATGATAATCCCTAATATTACCTGCCATTGTCTCAAGTAAATGTCAGGCTCACAGATTACAGAATCTTATTCTCGGCTTTAATTGTTGATATCACCACCTACAGAATAGTGAAAAGCAGAATTAAAGTATGTACATAAAAAATGAAAGCTGTGTTATGGTTCCTTCAGCATCACGGACGTGTTAAAAATCCTACTTTGGAACTTTATTTCCGGTGTTGATTTTTTTTTTGTAGTTTTAATAGAATTATCGCCATCACATACATTTTGTGGACAATGTATCATGTTCAAAGCAGAGCTTTCATTTGTTTACTTTGCAACCATACAAAACCTAATAGCTGATCAAAAAGAATTGCCCATCTTGATTTTTTTCCACGACAATACTGCGCAACCTAATTGGTTGAGTTGTGAATGACTCCCTACTGCATAGAAATGTATTGTAGCATGCACCATATGTTCATACATCACCTAAACCTGACAACAATCAGTTACAGTTCAGTTCTAAAACCCTTCCAAGGTCCCAAGCAGCTAGCACGTCGAGCAGAGAGACAGATCTAACATGGAAATTTTCTGCTCAGTGCGCTTTAAACTAAATACAGAGAAGATAAATAAGCTGCCACAACATTTCCAGATCCATGTAGGCATCCATGGTGGGCCATTTTGTTCAAATTAGTCGGCAGCAGCAACCATAGCCGTACGAGCAGTCGTGAAAGTCGAGATCAATGCCCCAAGCTGCAGTTTGTCGTTGCAGGCAAAGGTAAGCCGATACCTGCACAGAAAACAAAAGAGTATATACAATGTCAATAACGTTGCTGACTGTTTTAAGAGAAACTGCCGATAGAATTGCCCTACTTTTGGTCCCAGTTCTTCAGGAATATAACTATTCAAGAAGTCAACAAAATGGTCATTATACTTCCCAGCAGAATCATAGCTCCAATACCCAGGAATATTTCCAAGGATCATTTTAGGTCAGTGTACCACCTAAAAATTTCCAGATAGGCAGAGTTTCTCTACAAGTAATTACTTCATCGAAACTACCATGTTTTCACTTTCTGAATCAACAAGTTAGACATGTAGAGAATTCACATGGGAAGTAGATCAACAAAAACTATGCTTTGGTGTGGCACTGTTTTGGCAACATGATTTGTGTGACTAATTGCTTTTCCTAGTTGACTAAAGTCTAGAGGAACGACCATACTCGCCAAACAAGCCTGGCCATATAAAATATATAATGCTAGCCTCGGATCCATTACAGTTGCTGAGCTATGGTAACTACTTGTGTGAACTAAAATGAGTACTGTGACATAATACACAAATATGGTAATTTGATTTCTGAGAAGAGAGCATACAATGCTACTATTACAGTTAGATGTCAAGTTGAGCACAAGCATCAGCAAAATATAACTAATTGAAATTAACTTTGATTAAAATTCAAATTTAAAAGGATGAACAGGACATACTCAATATCTGCCAAATCATTAATCAACTTTACTCGTACATTGGATGGCATTTTTATTTTGAACACAAACCTGCAAGAAATTAATTGAATTAATTAAAGGAGGGCTTAGTACGTTACTGAGAATAAGGAAGTTTAGAAGGTACGAAAGGGAGGTGGGAGCACTTACATAGTGACCTCCCGTATGATATCAATCAAGGCCAGACCTTTTCTCATCTTCATATCAGCTATATCTGAAAAGATAAGGACACAAATTGCATTAGGCACACAATTAAACCATTTATTATGAAAGATGGTGATGGCAATTAAGAGTACGTTTGAAGCTGGTTGAAAATGGTTCATTTAGTAACCAAAACGCTATCTGCTCAATATCTTTAGGCATGGGGTTTCCCGTGCAAAGGTAGACAGCCTCTTCTGTTATTTGCTGGGATGCCATGTGTGTTGACTGCACATAAAAAGGCAATGTATGTCAGTGGCAAACCAAAGGTACATCAGCTCATGAAAACAAAACAATGTAAAGGTTACTCAGACGTAACCTGCAATATATTCAAAGACTTCCTCATGTCACCATTACTTAACCGCACAAGGGCAGTCAAGCCACCCTCATCTACATCAAGCCTGCAAGAACAAGCATAAACTTAGTGTCATCATACTCATACATATAGAAAAATTACTGGCTTTGTAAGTCCCAACACGGTAGTAAAGGAAGTCAAGCATGGAAAACTGAGGAGCCTGACAACAGGTCTATGTTCCTAACATAATCTTACAAAACAAAAAATATGTGTGCTTACCCCTCAGATTTTATTATATGTCGAAGACGCTCAGTAACATGAGAGCCATCAAGTGGAGCAAACCTAAACCTAGTGCACCTTGATTGCAGTGCTGGGATGATTTTGTTCACATGATTGCATATGAGTGCAAACCTTGTGCTCCTTGTATACTTCTCAATGACTGCAAGTAGGATCAGTGTTAATGGATTTAATGAAAATAATAATATCATATGGGTAAACAATGACGAAACAACAGAAAAACCTCTTCGCAATGCAAATTGTGCATCCTTGGTCATGGCATCTGCTTCATCCAAGAGGACCAACTTAACAGCAGGCTTTGCTCTACAAAATTAACAGCCTTGTGAAGAAGTGAACAATATAATAGTTGCAATAAATCATCACTCTTCAATAGTTCATTCAACCATACGAGCAACCCCACTGCAGTTAAGGAATCAAGAGTGTATCAAATAAACACATGCAAGTAAGCCACTCTACCACAAATATTTAGTTCAGATTGTAATTGCATACTTGCAAACACACGACCTCATGTTAAAACCAAGTGATCCTACTGCAGTCCACATTAGAACAATGATAGATATAGCCCATGGAAATGAACGATTAAACCTGGCACGATGCAAGAAATGGACACCACTCACCCCGACGCATGCAATAAAAAAAGGCTAAGAATATTCACTTTAAAAAAAGGATTATAGGACTTGGTATATACCCAAAAGAGAGGCTGTGTGCACTAGCAAAGTCTTGTATCTGCTGCCTTACAACACCAATTCCACGTTCATCTGATGCATTGAGCTCCAGAATCATGTTGCCATACTGTGCGCCATATATCTTCCTCGCGACAGCTAGTATTGTCGATGTTTTCCCAGTGCCAGGTGGACCGTAGAGCAACAGATGGGGAAGCCTATTCTCATCTGTAAGCCTATCAACTACAATAAAAAATGACATAAACTTGTTAGATTGCCTCAAAGAGACATGCGGAAATTACACAATCATGCATTAAAAGTGAAAAAAAAAAAGAGGCAAGTTAGAAGTAGGTAATAATAATATGTTACAGCTTAACGATCTCAAAATGTGTGGCAGCATACACATAGCTTCATTTGGGTAGAAATACCCAATATCAGTACTGCCCAATATGACAACAGCTACACACGGAAACTAATTCTCACCGGAAATCACAGGTAACATTAAACATGTAAATTGCTAATTTTCAGTCACTAAGTAAGCAGTGTAGAACTATCCTAAAGCGTCAAACAAATCCTACTGTGCCCCAGCTATATGGAACCGCCAAATTTCAGCAGATCACTGGTGAATCCATACTACATGGCTATTCAACCGAATCCACACACCATATCAAACTTAATGTGGTAAAACCCACCAACCCGTCCAACACAGAACCCCTATCCAAAATAAGGGTTCACTGTAAGATGTCACCAAACAAGGCAGCGGCCGAGGAGTCGTCGAGGTGGTGATGGTCGGAGCCAAGGGGGGAGCGGGCACTCACTGGTGTCGACGATGTCGCGGTGGGCGGCGACGTCGGCGAGGGACTGGGGCCGGTACTTCTCGACCCAGGGCGAGGACTTGACGGCGGCGGCGGCGGAGACCGGCGCCTTGCCCTTGAAGGCCGGGGGCGCGGCAGCGCGGTCGATGTCCATCGGAGCGGCGGCGGTGGCGCCCGCCATGGTGGAGCAGGGAGAGGCGGAAACCCTAGGTTGGGGGAGGGATTTGGGGGGAATGGTTGGCGCCAATTCCAAACCTCTCTCCCTCCTCGGCGAGATTTTAGCGAGATCTCTCGGCTGCGGTCAAGGTTGGAGTGGGGACTGGTCGGTGTGGTGCGGGGCGTCGCTTGAAGGGGGCTTGGCCATCTCTAGTCGAGCCCAATTCAAGCCCTGGGCCGAAGCCTACGTGTGCCGTATTTTTTGTTAGTGGGTTTTCGTTAGCAAGGCTTTGTGTGTTTTTAGAAGGTAGTTGCCCTTTTTATTACAAGCCCTGGGTCGGGATCCACCACGTCTTCATCTCTACTCCTAGGGCGTGTTTGGTTGCCGTGCGCTACAGTACCCGCATTGCATACACTTCACCCAACCTGGCTATGCAAATGCAGCCTCAAATGCACCATATGCATGTTGTTTGGTTGCCTGCATGCCCTCTTACCTGCATGGGCTGAACCACACTGCCTGGTGTTTGGTTGTCTGCATATTAGTCCACAAACCTAAGGCATGGTGTTTGGTTGTATGCAAGGCCTGATGTGTGATAACCTCTTTGGCTAGTTGGTGAGGTTATCACCACACTTCGGCAGCACACATCATAAGCACAACGGAGTATAAACAGAGCATCAATTAGCATAATTCAGATATAAGTAGTACCGCAGATATAACAGTTCAACGCATAAACCATAAACAGTTCAAAGCAGACTCGATAGTAATTAAAATGGAGGTGCCCCGGCCCTACTCCTTGGCGGCGAAGGCTTCGTCGTGCTTCCCGCACTTGTTGACGACCTCAATGCCATCGTCGTCGAAGATGATGACCTTGAGGGTGTCGGGAGTGAGGAGCTTGAATGTCACCATGTAGCCGATCTTGATCTGATGAACGGCTGCATAGGTGGCCCAACCCTGATCCAGGGTCACCCTGCCGTTCATCAGCTTGACCGTCACCTTCCAGGAGCAGCCGGTGTTATTCCTGAGATTGAACTCCGTCGGCACCGCGATGAAGTGCTTGGTGAAGTCCAGGGGCATGGGGATGCACTCAAGCTTCGGTGTAAGGATGACCTTGCAGAAGTGAGTTGGGCCATCCTCCTGATGGTAGTGGCCATAGTTGCGGCGCTTGTTGCTGGGGGGCTCCTCCATGCCCTCGTCGTCGCCACCCTCACGCGTCTCCGGGTCTTCTTCGGCGGTGGGCGGCAGCTCAACCTCGTCAGGCATTGGGTAAAGGGGCTGCTTGCCCTTGCTGTCAATGGCCGGGAGCACCTCCGTGCCCATCTCATTGCTATCCTTGATCTGCACACAAGTCATGGAGTCAGGCATTGCACAGAGTTCATGGCTAATTCAAGAGCTTGTAGTTAAAGCGGCATGACTGTCACTCTTCTCCTCCTCTCCACCCCCCTATATTTACTCACCTTGCCCACCACTATTTACCCACCCCCTCTCTTCTCTCACTATCAACCTCCCTCCTCCCCATCGCCATGAGCTCTAGCTCCAGCTCCAACAGCAATCCCTTCCCTTGGGGTATTGGCTGGAGGGCCTTCTTCCTCGGGTGGACGGCTGGTGACCGGACCAAGTTCGAGAACACCATGGAGGTGTGCTCGAACTTCAGCTCCATGCCGGACATGCAGAACGAATCTAATGCCGTGCTCATGAAGGGCACTCAAGATGAGCTCAAGACGCT
This sequence comes from Triticum aestivum, assembly GCF_018294505.1. Taxonomy (NCBI): domain Eukaryota; kingdom Viridiplantae; phylum Streptophyta; class Magnoliopsida; order Poales; family Poaceae; genus Triticum; species Triticum aestivum. The sequence goes on along the minus strand of NC_057810.1, from coordinate 627,279,810 downwards.
GATTCCTGACCCAGCCAAGGGCGCGATGGCAGTTGACATCCTTCGCTGGGCCATGAATCAGGCCGTCTCCGACGACCCTAAACAGAGGAAGAAGTGGAGCAAGTACAAGACCTACTAGGATCCTAATGACCGCCGTGCCGCAGTGTATTGGGAGACGGGTATCGCGCCGCCGGCGGTCATCGGTGGGGAGCCTAAGGAGGAGGAAGAAGAGGCGGTGCACATGCCAGCTAGGGCGCCGGAGCCACTCCGTCCTACCTGGCAGATCGACCACGACTCCGCCGAGGACGACGAGGACGACCCCCGGCCCGCACGGCGATGAAGAAGAAGATGAAGGCCAGCGGCTCGACCAGCCGCTTCGCACGCCGGTGATGGCCGCCGCGGTTAGCCGGTGTCCGTTTTGTACCCCCCCTTCCCCCTATTCCCCTATCCCCCAATCCCAAAATCTACCAATCTTGCATGTGTGAACTCGTATGAACTACTATGCACTAGTATGAATTACCCCTATGCTTAGCTACCTCTATTCCCCATTCCCGTCCGCCGTGGATCGAATCTATCACCGTGGATCGAATCTACCGTTCATGTCGAAGAGAGAGAAGTGCTTACCGCCATTGATGGAGTCCGGTGGTCTTCTTCCTCTGCTCCGATCTGTCGCCGCCGGTGATGGAGTCTGGTGGTCTTCTTCCTCTGCTCCGATCCGCCGCCGCCGATGAGAGTTGGGAGAGTGGGGAAGAGTGGGGAAAGGGAGCGGTGAGGGGCGGTGAGGCTAATAACTGTTGGTGCTTCAGGAAGCAACGCAACTTCTCGAGCGTAGCCGCGCGCGTGCAGCCGCGCCCGCCCACATGCACCGCTCGGGCCTGGCCATGGAGAAACTGCCGATTCGTGCGTTTCCAGTGAGCCAAGCCCTAAGGTGCTTTAAGAAGCATGCGATGCAGGCCCAATAGTGTATGCAGGCTACCAAACATGTCGAATACTTCTCGCGCGGGCTTGGTTGGACCTCATGCGGGCAACCAAACACGCCCCTAATGTCTCAATTGGTAGTCTCCGCCGGTTAAATTTCGTTCCACCATTTTCGTCTGGTTTTTTTTCGTCGGTTTTTTTTCGTCGGTTTTTTTTCGTTTGGTTTTTTGGCACCTCCCACAGCTACGGCGCTACCCCTCCCACTGCATTTTTTCTCGGGTTCTTTTTTGCTGCACCTCTGGTCTTTTCCTCGCTCGATTTGGATCTCGGCGGCGGCTCCTCCCCACACGCCGACGCATCCCCGGAGCCCTCCCCACCTCCTCCCTTCTTAGTGCCCCCATCACTACCCCTATGGCCGTGCGAGAGGTCGATCTGGTTGTGGCACTACATTGATACCGGAGGGGCACCCTACCGCGGTCGGGGACTCGCTGCCACTCTCCTATCTCTCCCAGCGCACCTCCCGCCATCGAGGAGCGCCCCAACCTTGCCATGTCACTCGTGTGGCTCCCATCACTACAAAAAAAGACACATCCGTGACATTTTGGGCCAAACAAAAAATATTCTGTCATACATATGACACTTCTATGACGATAATTGTGACAAAACCCGGTATCATCATAGATGTGGTGGGCTCCTACTTCTATGACAAAAAATCATGACAGAAAATGGGCTTTTCGTCCTGGGCGGGCCGGAGACGCAGCTGCATGACATTCTTTGGGCCGTCCATGACGGAAAAAACCATGGTAGAAGCAAGGGGGAGGAAAATTTCGGGGAGTTGACGGTTACGGTGGGAGGTCGGGGGCGGAGCGATGCGCGTTTCTCTCGTACGTACGCGCGTGTGTGCGAGGCGTTGGCTCTAACTGAAGCCGAGCGAGGCGTTGGGCTCTAACTGAACCCGAGCGATTGCACTGCAGGCTACGCGTTACTGAACCCGAGCGATCGATCGATGGCTGTTAACTGAACCCGATGGAGCGATTCCTTCGCTACTGCTGCTAACTGAAGCCGATCGATGCTGCCTCTGGGATGAACAGTGAGCGTTGCGGGGGGGGGTTGGATGAACAGTGAGCGGTGGCGTTGCCTCTGGATGAACAGGAACCCGTGGTGTGGAGGGCTGGATGAACAGTAGACGGTGGAGGGGTGGCCGTGGAGGGGTGGTTGAACAGGACCCCGTGGTGTGGAGGGCTGGATGAACAGTAGACGGTGGAGGGGTGCCCGTGGAGGGGTGGTTGAACAGTAGCCGGTGGAGTAGCGCGCGGTGGAGGCTGGATGAACAGGAGCCCGTGGAGGCTGGAGGAGGTCGACGGTAGCCCGTGGAGGCTGGAGGAGGTCGACGGTGGAGATGAACAATATCCCGTGGAGTCCCGTTTTGCGGTACGCCACACCCCTCCCCCCCCCGTTTCGACCGTAGCGCTCCAACACAAGTCTGTTTCATCCGTTTTGCGGTACGCCACACCCCTCCCGATCAACAGGACCCCCGTTTCGACCGTAGGAGGTCCGTTTCGTCCGTTTTGCGGTACGCCACACCCCTCCCGATCAACAGGACCCCCGTTTCGACCGTAGGAGGTCCGTTTCCTCCGTTTTGCGGTACGCTAGGCCCCTCCCGATCAACAGGACCCCGTTTCGAATGTGGCCAGTCGAACACAAGGCCGTTTCCTCCGTTGTGCGGTACGCCAGGCCTTGTTTCCATCGCCTGTTCCGTCCAAGCCCTCCCGATGAACACGACCACGCATTCCGTTCCGACCCAGCCGGTTGGCTCCCCATGAACACGACGACAACGCTGTTTCTCCGTTCCGACCCAGCCATGTATGTATGCGCGAGTAGGCGTTCGAGACTCTGCCCGTATGTACGTATGTGGCCGTATTTTCTTTCTTGCACCCTCGCCGTTGTACGTACGTGTACATGCTACGTGTGCGCCTCTACTACGACATGTGCGCGCCTCTACATCTATGACACGTGCGCGCCTCTACATCGACCAGTATGTACATACACGTTCGCGACCAGAATGACAATGCTACATATGCTTCGACCTGGTGGGCCCCGACTGTCAGGAACTTCCTTGCGTGCGAAGATGTAGCTGGTGGGTCCCAGCAGTTAGGGGGCGAATCGTTTTTTTTGCCTGAACGCACTTCCTTGCGTGCGAAGGTGTAGCTGGTGGGTCCCAGCAATCAGGGGGGAAACGTTTTTTTCACGAAATATGGTGGCCCGTCCGGTGGGTCCCTGCTGTCAGGTGGAGGAATAATTATTTTGCGCGTAATAAGGAGGCACTTCCTTGCTGCGGCCGTGGACCCAGCTGCCAGCCTCTCCACGTACAGTCCACGTCCGATGGAAGCCGTTCCATGACCACGTTGACCACGCCGCGCCGAGAGCACCAGGGCGGTGGACGACGGCGAGGCCTAGGAAGGGGACGACGCGGAGCCGGGGAAGACGCGGCAGTGGATGCCCACGCGTAGAGGAGTACGAGGGTTCACTGGTTCGCTGCGGTGTGAGGTTGCCATCGCCGCAGAATAACAGGGGGTGTGGGTGAGTAGAGGGATGGCCTGGCCAGCGGTGGGAGTAGTAGGGGCGGTGAGGCCTCCGCCGCATCGCAGCCGGCCACGGGAGGCAGGAGCACGAGGCACGACCGGCGCTGGTTTGGGCGGCTGGAGCAAGAAGACCAGAGGTTGAAGAAGCACTACGGCCGTTGGATGGACATCGTACGGTCACTGGAGCTAGAATCGTGCATATTGACTAAGTTGACAAAGCCCTCCGTCCCCGTCAACTTAGTAGGCCCACAAGTCAGCCTGCCACTATACTGGGTCCCAGCTAACAGGGGGAGTATTCATTTTTTTGTGCGTAATAAGGAGGCACTTCCTTGCGTGCGAAGATATAGCTGGTGGGTCCGAGCTGTCAGCGGCGGTAACGTTTTTTTCGCGAAATACTGAGGCCCTTTCGGTGGGTCCCCGATGTCAGGTGGAGGAATCATTATTTTGCGCGTAATAAGGAGGCATTTCCTTGCGTGCGGCCGTGGACCCAGCTGTCGGCCTCTCCACGTACAGTCCACTTCAGATGCATGTCGGTCGTTGACCACGTTGACCAGGCCGCGCCGAGAGCACCAGGGCGGTGGACGACGGCGAGGCCTAGGAAGGGAACGACACGGAGGCAGGGAAGACTCAGCAGTTGTTTCCCACGCGGAGGGGAGTACGACTGAACGAGGGTTTACTGGTTCGTCTGCCGTCGCCGGAGAATAACAGCAGGTGTGGGTGAGTAGAGGGATGGCTAGGCCAGCGATGGGAGTACGGTGGGGCGGTGAGGCCTGCGCGGCAGCACAGCCGGCCGCGGGGAGGAGGGAGCAGGCAGTCCCGCCGGCGCTTGTTTGAGCGGCTGGAGCAGGAAGAGCAGAGATTGAAGAAGCACGACGGCCGTTGGATGGCCATCCAACAGTCACTGCTTGTGCGTCAACCTTTTTTTAGGAAAGCCTCAAATCTGTGGAAAACAGCATACAACCCATCTGCCATTATTTCTAATAATTTACAGCCCATTTGCTAATTCTTAAGGTTTTGTTTGGAGCCCATATTCTTTTTGTTAGCATTACAGCCCATATTGTGGCCACGGTTAAAAAATTATACGAAATTTTGCATATTTCGGTGCGGTCCGAACTGTTTTTAATCCCGAAATTTCGACTCACATTCAAACTGATTTTAAAACTAAATGTATATCAATATAAAATCCAACAAATTCTCCACGCATAAAAATTAATGTAATTTAAAATCTCGAAATGAAAAAAAAGATATTTGAAACTAATTGCCGCTTTGATGTGTTTTAAAAATGTACAACCCATTTCTCATTACTGATGGGCCATTTTCTCGGCCAGCCGAATGAAAGCTCTCCTCGTCTTGAAAGATTTGCAGCCCAACAGGCCTGACAAAGCGACTTACTTGGCAAATCACAAAAAAACTGGGCTGTGGCCGTGGACCCAGCTGTCAGCCTCTCCACGTACAGTACTCTTCCGATGGAAGTCGTTCCTTGACCACGTTGACCACGCCGCGCGGAGAGCACCACGGCGGTGGACGACGGCGAGGCCTAGGAAGGGGACAACGCGGAGCCGGGGAAGACGCGGCAGTGGAAGCCCGCGCGGAGAGGAGTACGAGGGTTCACTGGTTCGACTGCGGTGTGAGGCTGTCGTCGCCGCAGGGCCTGGCCAGCGGTGGAATAGTAGGGGGCGGTGAGTCCTCCCCGGTAGCACAGCCGGCCACGGGAGGCAGGAGCATGAGGCACGACCGGCGCTGGTTTGGGCGGCTGGAGCAAGAAGACCAGAGGTTGAAGAAGCACTACGGCCGTTGGATGGACATCGTACGGTCACTGGAGCTAGAATCGTTCATATTGACTAAGTTGACAAAGCCCTTCGTCCCCGTCAACTTAGTAGGCCCACAAGTCAGCCTCCCACCAAGGTGGGTCCCAGCTAGCAGGGGAAGTATTCATTTTTTTGTGCGTAATAAGGAGGCACTTCCGGTGGGTCCGAGCTGACAGCGGGGGGGGACGTTTTTTCGCGAAATACGGTGGCCCGTCAGGTGGGTCCCAGCAGTCAGGGGGCAAACTTTTTTTCGCAAAATATGGTGGCCCGTCCAGTGGGTCCCTGCTGTCAGTTGGAGGAATCATTATTTTCCGCGTAATAAGGAGGCACTTACTTGCTGCGGCCGTGGACCCAACTGAGACTCTCCACGTACAGTATACTTCCGATGGAAGTCGTTCCTTGACCACGTTGACCTCGCCGCGTTCCGTTGCATGCATGCGTCCATGGGCGTGGTGCGTCCCCGCTGTCAGCCTCTCACATATAGTCATCTTCCAATGACTCTCAGTTGTTGACCACGTTGACCACACCGTGCCGAGCGCACCCAGACTGGAACGACCCGGAGATGGGGAAGACGGGGCAGTGGAGTCGCAGATGGAGAGGAGTGGGAAACTTCACTGGTTCGGGTGCGCGGCAGCACAGCCGCGGTGCCGCCCACGGGAGACAGGAGCAAGAACAGAGGTTGAAGAAGGAGCACGGCTGTTGGATTAACATCCAACGGTCCAGCTGCTAGAATCATTTGTTGATTAAGTTGACAAAGCCGTGCGTACACGTCCGCTTAGCAGGCCCACAAGTCAGTCACCAAATCTGACGGGTCCCAGCTGTCAACGGGATGAATAATTTTTTTCGCAAAACAAGGAGGCACTTCCTTCCGTGCGAAGATACAGCCGGTGGGTCCCAGCTGTCAGGTGGAGGAAACATTTTTTCAGCTTAATAAGGAGGAACTTTCCTTGCGTGCGACCATGGACCTCGTGGGTCCCAGCCGTCAGGCTCTCCACGTACAGTCCTCTTCCGATGACTCTCGTTTGTTGACCACGCCGCACCGAACACAGCGAGGCGGTGGACGACGGCGAGGCCCCGGACGGGAACGACTCGGAGATGGGAAAACGCGGCAGTGGAGTCGCAGATTGAGAGGAGGAGAAGGGTTATAACTGGTTCTGTTGCAATTCATATCAAACTCAGGTTCACAGGACACGTTCATATTCATAGCCAACATTCACTATCAACAACTCAAAAGATTCATATATACACAAGCTCAGCATATCTATGCATCCAAATGATTGATAGATCACACGACAATATTCATACATAATTCACAAAAAGATTCAGATATACACATGTTCAGTATGTTTATGCATCCAAATGATTGAGATCACAGCCAATATGATCCATGGACGAACTTTAATTACCTAGGGTACAGACTGGTAAATGGTGTTCAATCAGAGGTACTTCTTGCTAAAATTAGTTCTTGTACGAGTAAACTTTCGAGTACATAAGAGGCAGCACAGACAATCTGAACTTTGCTTGTAGGTTTATCCTCAAATAGTGGCCTCGTGCCGACGGAGGTTTGAGCAACTTGGCCACTACTTTCATCCAACTAGTTTACTGGCTCATCTTGGTCCTGTATCTCGCCAAAATTCTACATTGCAGACGAGAAAGGAGGCGGTTGAGAAAATGAACCACCCAAATTTTTTGTGCAGTTCAACTGAAATGGAGCATCCTTGGCGTGCAGACTGATTAAGTCCCAGATGAATATACGCGTCAACCAACTTGTCTGGAATCTTTAGACTCCATGCCATATAGTTCGCTACCATATGTGCCGATAACCAAAAGGCACAAGTTGGGACCAAAGACTGGACTGCGTTTTTCTGGGCTATGCACCAAGCAATATTTTTGGCGTTCACTCTCCTAATACTTGGAGTTTGACAATTGGTTGACGCCGGTTGATACTCGAATGAATATAGGCACTTCTTGTCAACATCGATGCTTGTCTGAGTGAACTTTGGAGTACATAGCAGCAGCATAAGTACCTGTCCATCTGATCATTTTGTGCAGTTCTACTGAAATCACCCGATGTAATGATTTGCCTGCGAGTTCAGGCTCCAAATTACTCCTTTATGAAATCGGCAAACAGTAGCACAATACCAAATTACCAATACATATGACAGGCACAATAATCAGGATAAAGACCAGTACCAACCTGTGTGAGGTAGCATATCAATTACTATTTCCTTTGACTGGAAGCCGAGATAAGCCAAGCGACTGACAGCAAAGGAAGAAAGCAAGCGGAGATTAGCGACTGACAGGAAAGGACGGAAGCTGTCGAGGCAATGAAGCACCCAAAGTTTTTGTGCAGTTCCACCAAAATCGAGCATCCCTGTTGGCACATATATTGAGAGAGTGAGATTACTGTAATAGTGGGACTAGTTGATGAAACATACACTAACAAATAGAAGCACCCTCATTATCTTAATGGGTAAAGTTAGCAACATAGTAGTCTTGCTTAAAGAGAGGTATTAGTTTATTTAATCAGTGCCAATTAGCTCAACTCAACACTCAAAGCATTGCCATTTATCATAGGTTGCAAAACTTAAAAGTGCAAAGATAAAGGAGTTTCTCATGACAGTAGCACGATACAAATAGAGATGACAACAAACTAATATGGATGAAGGCCTTAGGCCCGTACCAACCTGAGAAAAAAAGCTTATTCATGTAGTCCCATAAGAGATGATAAAGCACTCACTGGAATCACACAATAGTATATATTTTTGTGCACTTCAAATGTATGGTTGAAATCACTCTTGTTTACCAGTGCTGAGATTATATCGAAAGATTATCAAGAACTTCCAGCAGAGTTAAAGCACTGGCTGGGATACAGTTCATTGTATTGTCTTGTGTAGTTCCACTAAAATGTATGATTGGCACAACATGATCCCTGTTTGCACAAGTAGGAACAAGGTGAAACCTTCATTAGCTTAGTGAGAAAGGATAGGAAGACATTAGCATATTACTCAAACAGTAGCATCAAATTCATGATGGACAATACGCAAAACATTGCCTCATTGAACCAATGGCAATAAATTGACATGCAAAACAATAGCACTATTATGTCATGACACTAATAATATTCCCTCCCTGCTCCACCACATGATTCACCTCCATAGACAAACATTCACACGTACATGATTCAGCATAGGGTCCTACTAAAGATTTGTTTAACTCCAACAGGAAAATTAGGCAGTAATAAATTAGTGGTACTTAAGTGCTCCTAATTAATTAAGTGAGACAGCAGAAGTGGAAGGGCTCCCTGGAGGATCGTCTCACATGTAAGGTAGTCGTTGCCGGAGCCCTTGAATAGCCTCGACTGAGGCCTCTGGCTTCAGCAAGATCGCCTTGGCACTGTTTATTCTTCTTCTTCTTCCTCTTCATGCTATGTTCCTCTTTCTCCTCACCAGTTGGTGAAACCAAGTACATGATTGGCCTTCTAATTCAGAATTGGTTTTGTCAGTGAGGGAGTACAAGTGTACTAGTAAAAAACAGCATTATTTTCTCATGGCAGTCGGAAAATAGAGATGAACACATGCATTAAATATCATTCTTACCTAAAGGAAGGTTATGGCGCCAATATGGATGATGAGGATTGGAACACAGATCTCCCTTTGTGCAGTTCCACCAAAATGAACCAACTGTTCCATCTGACATTCCAGTTAAACAACACAAAAGTCACTTCTTTTAAGAAGAGTTTTGTGCAGTGCACCAAAAGGTCACAACAGCAACCAGGTGAATTGGATATCCCTGTTTGCACAAAAAGGCACAGAGGAAACAGTCAGAGTCTCAAACAATTACAGGCAAAAACATTTGGCTAAACTTGTCAGAGTCTCAAACAATTACAGGCAAAAACAGTGGCATGGCTTCATTTTTACCAGGGACATTATATTAAGAACAACTAAGGCTGCGTTCGGTTCACAGGTTTGGTGCAGGATTTTCGTAGGAACACAATTCCTACCGTATTCTTTCCCTTCCAACCGTTCGGAACACGGGAAAGGTGAATAGTGTTTCATAGGAAAGCTGGTCTGGTAGTACTGATTCCATCGGATTAGAAACATCCACGCGCTGCTCATTTTTTGGGCGGAAGCCCGAGGCAGGCGCTCGCTGCCATGCGTTAGACAGGTTGCTGTGCTGTGTTTGCCGGAATAAAAAAATCAACCTATGTGTGGTACGTGAGGTGAGGACAAGAGTAGTCACTGTGCAGCTGAATAAACAAATAGCATCTCATACTGCCAAGCATGCTACTCTAAAAAAACAAATCTGTACATTTCGTAGTCCATCCGAACACATTCTCTTGAGAGTTTCCTCCGGTTCGCTGTTCCATAGTTTTATACCTACATTCCTTTCCTATTCCTCTATTTTCATCAAGACCTATGTTTTCTGCCCCTTTATTCCGACCGGAGCCTAAATATTTGGTATAAGGGCATGGGACAGTGGGTGCACCAGCAGTACAGCACCATGTACGTAAACAGGGGCATAAAGTGGTGATTCATAGTTTGTTGCCCCGAGAAACAAACATCCAAGAAACATATCTGGGTTGGTCCCATTTTTGTTCACTCTAGCCACCTACTCCTATGTGTGGATAGCAAATCTAGTCCTGGTCATACCACTGTGTACAGCGTTACCCCTATATTTCCCTTTTCGACCAAGAGACCGGTTGGATGACCAGTCTGTACTACTTTCATCCCCTTTCCTTCCTGTTTGTACCAAGTCCGATGTACATACTAAATTCCCCCACCCCCACTTTATTTCAATGACAAGTATTTTCGGACGGAGGGAGTACAAGATTCGACTCCATGAAGTAGCTTTACCTCTAACAATAGAAGAAAAAAAGGTGACGTTGGACCATCCGATCGAGAGGGGCTGAGAGGTAGAAAATGATGCACATGCAGCGACGTAGCGAGCTGGGGAAGTAGAGCTAAGGCGGTTTCGAACGAAGATATACCTGAAGGTCGTCGGGATGTGGATAGGTGGGCGGCGGGAGGCCGGATCCGCCCACAGGCAACGACGAAGGGATCGGAGGACCTCCCGCGCCGGCGCTCGGCCAGAGATAACGGTGCGGCCGGCAGTGGGTCTCCTCCCTCGCTGTCGACGACGGCCTAAACGCTGCCCCTCCTCCCCTTCACCGGCGGAGGGGGATACGTCCGGATCTGTAACCAGCGGTGAGGATAGAAAGCCAGTGTTTTTTGAAGGGAGAAAGACAGGGTTACTACCCCTATCTTGTTTAGATCTGGAGAGGATGAGAGTGTGTGAATAGAGCAGCCCTAGCAAGCAAGCGCGGAGGCTCCGGCCTATATATAAGTAGTGGGGTAGTTTTCCTTTTTCACTCCATCAAAACAATCGTTTAAAATTGTGTACTATACTACATGCCAGGTCGCGGTTTTTTTAGTTGTTGATTGTTTTTTGAGATAGCTACCCGCTTGTTCCAAGTGGTGTTACGGTGTGCCAGGTCGCACTTTGTATCGTTCAAGTCTGGTAGTACTACAAGTCCCTCCATTAAATGAACAACCACCCCCTCGTAAAAATTGTGAACAAGCCCACGGCTAAAATTAGCGGAAACGTGGGTTGCCCCAACATGCATTATTATTTATATTTTCTACTCCCTCCGTTCCTAAATATAAGTCTTTTTTATTAGCCACACCTAAGACAAGAATTTTTTTATTAGCAGTGAACCCCACATGTCATAGACACAAAAATTGTGGCAAGATTCCCTTAGGCAAGCCAAAGTGTGTCTAACAATTTGAGCAACTCAGGTTAGGCAAGTGTGGCAAGTGTGGGAAAAATAATGTGGCAACATAAGACAAACATAGTCACAATCCAAACAGCCCCGTGATTTTTTGTGACATGCATGAAAATTTGGTTAGTTAAATTTATAGTCAAAATTTGGCAAGGTGCATCAAATCAACACATGCAAGTATCAAAAGGAAAGTCACGGCATGCATGCATGCGTTGTACTCCCTCCGTTTCCAAATATAAGTCTTTTTAGAGATTGCAACAAGTGACTACTCCCTCCGTTCCTAAATGTAAGTCTTTTTAGGGATTCCACTACAAACTACATACGGATGTATATAGACATATTTTAGAGTGTAGATTCACTCATTTTGTTTCGTATGTACTCCAGTTCATAGTGAAATCTCTAAAAAGACTTATATTTTGGAATGGAGGGAGTACATACGAAGCAGAATATGTCTACTCCTACATACGAAGTAGCCCATTTGAAATGTGTAAAAAGAGTTTTATCGAATGCAGTGCTTTGATGTGTCGCGTCAACTCGTACAAGCCCGAGAAATTTGATTACTACGACGCCCTCTCCCTCGCGGACTGAGCTCCGGTGCCTTAACTGCACCTGCCTTTGGCTGCATGACAGGTGGGCCAACCACCTGTTGGGCCCACCTGTCATGGACGCAAAGGCAGGAGCAGTAAGTAGAAGCTTTCGCTACACGCTATCCCTCCCGCACGAGGTGGACGGACATGCAGCAGTGGATTCGATACTGTAGAAGTAGGAGTAACATCATTGTTCGTCTTCTCGAAGAGGCGAAGAGCCAAGTGCAAACCGAACATGGCAGTTGCGAACGCTCGCGTGGTGCGGTTCCTTGGAGTACTAGCCAGGCTCTTGCATGAGACAAAATTGCTATTGTTTAAAAATTAAACTCCATTATCCATTGGTTGATACTCATTCTGCATAGGTCCACGCGCTTAGCACCGTTTCCTCCTGGGGTCACCAATGTTTATTTGCTAATTAATAGCATTCCATGCAATGAACTAGCCATTGCAAGTCATTAAAAGCATGCACACCTCTCATCTCTTATTGGTTGATACGTATGTCAAGAAACAAGAAACAAGGTAGAAGTTAATGCACCGCGCCTAAGTTTTTTGGGACTATTTGGTTTTCGTAAGATGACTTACACACCTAGACGGAGGGAGTAGTTGAAAGAACATGCGGTGCCCCCATGTTTGGTTTTGGCAATTGATGACAATCTCTATGGGCTAATGGTTGCCTTGAGTTATATTTGAAGGGTTTGTCCATAGGCTTTTCTTGGAGTCCATTTGTTGGTTTCAAGGAGAGTTTGTGATGACCAAGGTGCTATTAAGGAATTATCCAAAGATTGGTCTTATGAGTATTGAGCTTATAGCAAGCATGTCTTGAAGAAGAAGAGTGTGTGATCATTCATGTTTACCTTCAAGACATCATCCAAATGAAGAGAGTTGGAAAGATTCAAGGTTGACCAAGACTAAGTCAAAGAATGGTCAAGTTGATAAACACACAAAGCTTAGAAGATATACCGAGAGGGATCAAGCGATCCCATGGTATGGTAAGCATGGTCAATTATGCTTTGTGTACTAACCCATGGTCTTCGTGAGAGTTCTTTGTGGGGTTAGGTTGCGGTGTGCAAGTTCAAGTAGGATCATCACAAAGAGATCATATGCTTGAAGCTTGCCGTCCATTGTGGCGACAATGGACTTGTGAAGATGTGCAGAAGAGTGGCTCACCCATAGTGGAGTATGGGGGAGCAATCTACTAGTCTTCATCGAGCCAACGCAATCAAGAAAGGTGGTCCATCTTGAGGAGGAGAAGATCGTCATCTAGCTCAAGTGGATCATGTTCAAGGCAAAGGTTTTCCCTTGATAGGTTTTCTATTTTACTGGTCTCATGGTAGTTGTGGGAGACCGGGTTATAGGATCGATTGCCGTACTATCAAGGGGGGCTCTCGATGAGTTGCTTGATCGTATCGTTCGTAGAGATCTCAAACCATTGAATCCTTGCATCATCTTTATTGGTTCTTGTTTGGTTCTTCTCCTTGTGAGATTTGGAGCTTATGGTCATTTTTATGACAAGGTTGAGTTCATCGAAAACGGAGTTCTCTTGCCTCTTCTATGATGTTTTCGATGTTGGAGGGTATGCCGGTTCTTCTCTGTTGGAGGTTTCACTCCTTTGTTTGTTAGGCATATCTCCCCTGCCTCTTCTTACTATGTTTTGATGCTACTCGTTGTCTTGTATCCAACAAGCTTAAGTTTGCTCAATTCGGAGCTCATATGAAGAAGTTATGGCATTTCTTTTTTTCTCCCTGCTCTGGTCTGAGCGGTAGTACCGCGGGCCGGAGCGGTAGTACCGCTTGGGTGCTATAAGCGGCAGTACCGCTCCATAGCGGTAGTACCGCTTATAGCCCCAGCCATAGTACCGCTGCGGTTTCGTGCTAGTGCCGCCTCGATTCGAGGGCTCGTTTTTCGTGTCGGACTTTCTGGTACCATCCGCGGCAGGAGTGGCGGTAGTACCGCTCTCGAGCGGTAGTACCGCGAGGAGGAGCGGTAGTACCGCTTAGGCTGTTAAGCGGTAGTACCACTGGCCTAGCGGTAGTACCGCTCTCCGCGGGACTGGTAGGGGGTAACGGTTGGTTTTTCCCCCTCCTATAAAAGGGTGTCTTCTTCCCCAATGAACCTTATCCTTAGAGCTCGTGTTCTTCCCCCATTGTTGACCTTCTTTGAGCTTGCTAACTCTCAATCCCTCCAATGATTCTTGCTAGTTCTTGAGGGAAAAGAGAGAGGAGATCTAGATCCACGTTTCCACCAATCACTTTCTCCTCTAAGTGAGGGGAACCCCTTGGATCTAGATCTTGGAGTTCTTCGTGTTCTTCTTTCGTTCTTCCTCTCATTTTCCTCCCTAGCATTAGTTGCTTTGGTGAGATTTGGGAGAGAAGGACTTGGGCACTCCGTGTGCCCTTGCCATTGCATTTGGTGCATCGGTTTGAGTTCTCCACGTGATACGTGGAAGTTACAAGTTGAGAAGCTTATTACTCTTGGGTGCTTGGTGCCCTTGAGCTTGTTCCTCTTGGGTGCTTGGGCGCCCTAGACGGTTGGTGGTGTTCGGAGCTCAATCATTGTGGTGTAAAGCTCCGGACAAGCGTCGGGGGTCTCCAATTAGGTTGTGGAGATCGCCCCGAGCAATTTGACAGGTACCGGTGACCGCCCCCAAGGGTTACCAAAGTGTACGGGTTCGGTGACCGCCCCCAAGGGTCGCCATTTGTACGGGTTCGGTGACCGCCCTCAAGGGTCCCTTTGTGGAATCACGGCATCTTGCATTGTGCGAGGGCATGAGGAGATTACGGTGGCCCTAGTGGCTTCTTGGGGAGCATTGTGCCTCCACACCGCTCCAAATGGAGATTAGCATCCGTAAGGGTGTGAACTTCGGGATACATCATCGTCTCCGCGTGCCTCGGTTATCTCTTACCCGAGCCCCTTTACTTATGCACTTTACTTTGTGATAGCCATATTGTTCTTTGTCATATATCTTGCTATCACATAGTTGCTTATCTTGCTTAGCATAAGTTGTTGGTGCACATAGGTGAGCCTAGTTGTTGTAGGTTTTGTGCTTGACAAATTAACCGCTAGGTTTATTCCGCATTTGTTCAAGCCTAAACCATAATTATTTTAAAGCGCCTATTCACCCCCCCCTCTAGGCGACATCCTCGATCTTTTAGTAGTATAGACCTGTAAACCGAAAAGGAGTATTTGCCTTTCTAGAGATTTCAACAAGTGACTAGACTTCGGCTAAAAAAACAAGTGACTAGACTACACCGTGTGCAGTACCCCCTCCCCTCTGGTTTATAGGGCTCAAATCTCAAATCTCATGAACCAAGGCATTTTGTGATTGGAGGAATGTATCTCGTACTTTACAAAACTACCATAATTAAACTCATGCATTAATTATGTAGTTCTCTCGTTTTCCTCTCCGCCTTGGTCGCGGTGCACAATATTGAGGCTAGCCATAGTGGGAGTAACTTAGGTAGTAACTTAACACATCCCAAGACAATTTTTCTTATGTGGCAAGTATTTAATGAGGAAAGAGGTGCTTGTGGTAACATAATATGTTACTGTAACATAGCGCTTTCCGAGGCAAAATGAGTCTATGAGATAATAAATGAAGCAATCTATGATACTACTACTATGTTACTTTGCACTATGGAGGTAGTAACTTACACTAGTGTCATATGCATGACACTAGTCTAAGTTACTCCCCACTATGACCAGCCTGAGAGAGTGCTTTGATACGTTTTAGTCTCATGACTAAAAGTAGTGGGACTAAAACTTGTTAGCCTCATCCATGCTTGGATCCAAATACTAAAGAGACTAAAATCAAGTTAATGACATTTCAAAGCATCCGGGCCCGCGTGCCATCCACCAAATCACAGCGAGGTGCTACAGTCGAGACTCACCTGTCACCCCGGTGTGGCCGTCATGACCCGTCATATCACAAAACCCACACCTTTACCAGCAGTGGTAAGGTGGCCTCCAAGTTGGACTGGACGAAGCAACCATCATTTCATTGGAACGCTCGTTCAAGCCCTTTCTTCCCTTTCTTGAAGAAAACCTCACTCCAGGCTACTCACTTCTGCCATTTTTCTTCTCTACCGACGAAGGAAAGGTGGGCGAATCAGTTATGCTGCTATATTTTCATTCCAATAATCTTCTTTTTGCGAAGCACCGACCGATTCTCACATCCTATTCTTTTCCCGTTTTCATTGCGATTGTGGTTTCCTTTCGATTGCTTTTTGTTTGTCAGTTCATTGATGGATCCTGGAGCACTAGGCAAAGAGTTGCCGGCGGACAACCCACTGGAGACAGCGATCTCCAGGAAGCGAGCACCGACCAACGAGTTGACCATGTTGGCGGGCCAACCCATGGAGACGAAGAACTCCAAGAAACAAGCACTGGCCAAAGAGTTGAGGACGTTGGCGGACGAACTCCTCAAAGAAAGTTGGAAGAACAGCAAGGGCCCCACCGTGCCTACCCCAGGAGCTCTGATTGCCACCTATGTGAGGCTCAAGACCGAGTTTGAGGAGATAGTCGCCGTTGAGAAGCAGTATTCCCCTGGCAAGGTGATGGCCCCCATCGAGGACGAGGAGATGGCCCCCGGAGGGATGAGATCCCCGGTGAGCTGCACAAGGTAAAAAATAATGGCTTATTACCATAGTTGTGGTTTTTGATTATTTGCAATGTGCTTGCTTTTTGATTATTTGCAATGTGCTTGCTAATATGTTAGTGTTGTGCAGGTGCCGGTGGTTGTCCTTGATGATTCCGATGTCGTGGCCCGTCCTGTTGGCATCGCCCCGGAGATCGATTCCGATACCGCTGTCCATCCTGTGGACATCGCCCCAGAGATCGATTCCGATGTCGCGGTCAGTCCTGTGGACATCGCCCCAGAAATCGATTCCCATGCCGCTGTCCGTGCTGTGGTCATTGCCCGAGAGATCGATGACAAGAAATAGTTGGTCGCGCTAATCCTTCAGGGTAGTTTGCATTGCCCTGTGTTTAATTACCAGAACGATGCGTGTTATCAAACCATCTTAGGGCTAGTGCACTGTCTTGTGTGGGCGGATCTTGCTACTTTTGTTTGATAGTGAATCATGCGATGAATCATGCGAACCCTCTCCGAGTTATGGAAACAGATGTATCCTCACCAGCTTTTGATGTAATATATGGCATGCTTAGATGTAAGTTTGAACTGTTTATCATATCAGCAGGGCTTGTTTGATGATTCTTGGTGTTAGTAGGCTAGCTACTGTGCGAGCTATAGTACTTGCAAAACACTCACCGAAGAGAAACGTTGGGGCTGATGAGCTCGTGGTACGCTTATACTTATCCCTCGTCGATCGACCAATAGCCCTAGCTCCTAAAATTGTAGGCTTAGCGATCGATCAGACAATAGTCGACATACATTCAGGCCTCATTTGGTTCATAGGGTAGGAAAATCGTAGCAAAAGTACAGAGAACGTGCAACACAAAATCATAGCAGTGCAGAGACGTACTCCCTCCGTTCCAAAATAGATGACCTAGGCGGGCTAGTTTGGCCTAGTGGGTTTCAGTGATATGACGTGGTACAGTGCCGTCCAGTCTTCGCGTGTGGTAGCAGTATTGCGGGTACAGTAAGTTTTCTTGAAGAAGCGGAATTCAACGAAGTCATGATGGTTCCTTCGTCCGAACAACTTACGGTGGGAAAGGTTGGGCCTGCGATACGACCGGGGTAGACCAGGATAATTTTGTGCATGGCAGGTGGACCAGGATGGTCGACGTCCCACATGTCGGCGAATGAAAGTATTCTTTCCGATATAGAGGACGAGCAACGAGTATTCATTGTTTATTTTTGATGAAAGCTATTGTCTCCACTGTTACTCCTTGACTTTGTCAATGCCTCTCTCTCCTCCACATAAGCGGGGACTACTTGCTATGCATGCAGCGGGCAGCTGGCGTCTTGAGGGGCCAGGGCGGTGAGAGCGGGCTCCGGAAGCGGTCCGGACTCCAGCATGGCCCACCTCACATTATCACCATATATTTCTTGGAGTCCGTGCGCGGCGGGCGGGCGATCTCTTCTCCCTCCCCCGTTTCTCTCTTCTCAGCCGACGCCCGCCGAGCGATTAGATTTCGGCTATCGACGGTTTATTCAATTACGGTCCCACATGTCAGTGAAATTGCAAGACAACGCGTGTCCCCTTTGGTGAGCGGCGTGCGAGCCGGACTGTCGGGGTTGCGACGCGTACGAGTCGTAAGTGTGCCGCCTTTTCCTTTAGAACTTGCGAAGCGTAACATTTTCGCGCGATCGATCGATAGAAATCCAGAACAAAATGACGAGGGCGGTGCTTTCCCGCTCGTTAGGCGGGCTAGTTCGAGTGATATGACGTGCTACAGTGCCGTCCACTTGCTCCATTTTTATGTAAGCAAGAGTTTACACTCGTACGCGGGAGGAGTGCGAAACACCGCGGATCTGATTTTGATCGAGGGATAACTGTTCCCTGCCAAATAATGGAGGATTGTTAGCGATTATAGCATGATAGTTAGGGCATCTCCAGCGCTGGCCCACAAATTTACACCGGCATCTGTCCGAGGACACTGATGGATGCCATCCGATGCTGCCCGCATACCTTTCGACAACTATATGAACTAACCGGACGAAATTCGTGCAAACAAAGCAAATTTCAAATTAACCGGATGAAATTCATTACATTTCGAAAACTTTTCCTACAAACTGGATAAAATTCATTACATATTTTGCACAAACCGTACTAAACCTACTATAAACCTAATCTAAACGATCGCCAGCGCCCAACCACCAAGTCCGACCATGAACCCGAGAAAGCTGGCCATTGCCTTTGCCTCCTCCTCCGGCCGGAGCACAAGGTTATGAAGATTTCCGCCTCCACGTCGCCGTCAAGCGGCTAATCGGCCGCCGATGTTTACCCCACCAAGCTTGGCGTCGACTGAGTGGAGTAGCAGTGGCCTTCCTGGGACCAGAACGGCGGCGACCTACCGTGTACTACTCTTCCTCGCTGCCGGCTGCGCCCGCGCACGCGCCGGCTTCGTGGTCGTGGCGGCGGAGGGCGGCCCGGGGGGTGCCGGCGATCTCCTTCATTTGCTCCTGCGACAGTACGTCGAAGAGAGCTTTGGAGCGCGCCCGGAGCGGAGCCGCCGATGTCCCTTGTCTGCTCCTGCGAAAGTACATCCAAGAGTGCTTCAGAGCGCCACGAGGCCATGGTTGAAGTGGTGCCAACAGAAGGAAGGGATCGGAGGAGAATAAGTGTGGGTCTTTGGCTATGGCTGGGAGCTAGGGCTCAAGTTAATATAGTGGCGAATGGCAATGAGCCGCGGCAGACGGATGGACAACTGGCGCCGGAGTAGGTTCATCGGGCATGAATGCAGACGCTGCTTCAGTGACTTAACTGCAGATGCGTTTGGGTGACTGACATGTGGGCCCAACGGGCGTCTGGCCCGCATGTCAGTGACACACCAATTGCACCTGCAGTTAAGTCCAGTGAATGCGGCATTGACATTCTGGAGAGACGGTGACCGTTTCAGGCGCATGCGGACTGTTTGACTGGTCAACCATACAAATACGGAGCTATACGCTGAGCCAGCGACCGTATAATCACCATATCTCGTATACAATGATCAAAGTGAGCTATCAAGACAAGTTCGATGACCGCCAATGCATTTTACTCGGTAATAAATGACCAGGATTGAAGGGGAATCCTAATTTGCTTCGTCTTCTGTCCTTGAGCTCTTGACAAACCAATGCACTATACGGTTGTCCGGCCACTCCACCCCAGAGCTCTCACCAAGCGTCGTTCATGCCACCGCGCCGCACACTAACCGGTAAGGCAGCGATGGCATCCCGCCGCGCCGAGTTCCTCGCCGCCCACGAACGCACACAAAATGGTAGGGAAGCGATGGCATCCCGCCGTGCCGAGTTCATCGCCGCTCGCGACCTCACAACTATGTGGGAGGAATTTGAAGATGCCAAGGCCGAATGGGCGGTAGAGCAAGAGGCGGCCAAAGCCGCACAGAGGGAGCGGAAAAGTCAGAAAGCACTCAAGAAAAGAGAGGCCCGCCGCCGCAAGAAAGAAAAGGACGCACGCGCTGCTGCGGAGAGGTCGGCGGAGATCCAAGCACGGTGGGGTGTCGCCGACAAAGCCGGGAAGGAGAACGACGGCGTCTGGCCAGCATGTGAGAAGTAGTAGTACTAGTAGTTAGTGTGTGTGTCTGTGTCTGAGTACGAGCATGTACCAGTACTACTAGTTACTACTGTAGTTTTTAGAGCAAATTACCAGTACATTAGCCTAGACTAAGTGGAAAAATTCCTATCCTATGCATCAAATGGCATCTCTTTCTCTATAGGAATTGAGATGCATGTCATCTCACTTCCTATGATTTTCATATTCCTATCCTATGAACGAAAGGAGGCCTCTGTTGGAGTAAATACTGTAGCTAGCAGTACTGCTGGTACAGTAGTTTTCTTCAAGAAGCGGAATTCAACGAAGTCATGATGGTTCCTTCGTCCGAGCAACTTCAAAGTGGGAAGTGGGCCTGTGATTTGACGGCTCATTAGTCATTGTTACTGCGGCGCGACGACCTGGGTGACTCTCCCTTGGAGTTCTGCGTGCATGGCAAGTGGACCAGGATGGTCGACGTCCCACATGTTGGCGAACGGAAGTATTCTTTCCGATATCGAGGAGCAAGGAAACCGCGTGGTATAGTATCACTGCTGATTGGTTCGCAAAAAAATAGTATCACTGCCGATTTATAATTATTTTTTATTTCTGATGAATGCTAGCGTTTCAACTCTTACGACGAAGGGTGCCAAACACGGCACGTGCTGGATGTCCCACACGTCAGCGAAAGGAGTGGGACATGAACAGCGTGGTAGAGCCCAGCGTAAAAAAACAGCGTGGTAGAGCGTCTCCACTTCTTCCACTTCTGGGTCGGAGACCACACGTAGTAGTACTTAGCTGTATGAACGATACAAAGTGCGACCTGGAGAGAAAGACACGTCTAGTTGGAAGGTCTCGGGGCATACACGTAAACAAATATAAAAGTTAATATGTGCCTCCAACTAATATAGTAGTAGTAGAGTACTTAGACACGTACTCCATAACATCACCGTGCATTGCACGTACAACATTTAGTGGTAGTACGTAGTAAGAGACAAATGCCGCCCAAGAGTTCCCTTCTCGACCTACTTTTGGGTGTTTGGTAGAGTGTATGGAGGGTGCATGAGTCCACACTAGTTTAGCACAAATACACTAGAAGCATGCATGAAGAGAGCATGCATGAAGAGGGGTGTTGAGTTGAGCATGCATGAAGAGGGAACAACTATGCTGAGACGAGAACGCAACCAAACACACCCTGTATGCCACGCATGTTCATACCATTTGTGCCTTTCTACTTCACTTACTGCGCTACATTACTCAGGTTCGTACGTCCACTCCTGGGTACATGTCCGTCTCGTAGTTCCAGTGCCACGTGTTCTTCATATAGATGGAACGATCGTTGCATAACACGTGCGCCTTGATGCTAGATGTCTCGCGTGTTGGCAAAAGGATGAACAAAGCTCACGTAAAAAAATAGAGTGGAAGAACATAGATTCCGGACGACCGAGAAGGAGCAAGGAACCTCGTGGTGGAGCGTCTGCACTCATAATATTTAATATTATTCAGCGATATAAAATTAACCAATCATCTCCACAGTGGACTGGAAGAGTACGAAACACGGCAGCCCAGTGTAGTTACATCATACTAGTACATGGCTAACCCACGCTATCACCATATTTCTTGGCTTCCGTGCGACACCTATCTCTAGTAATCCAGCAGCCTGTATCGCTTCTCCCTCCTCGTCTCTATCAAAGTGCGGCGGGCTGGCGTTTCTGCCGTCTATTGAGGTCGGTTAACTATCACATGTTAGCGACATGCCAAGAGCATTCTAAAAAAATTCCTTTCACGTTCCGTTTTCAAAAAGAAAAAAATCCTTTCACGTACGAATTTGCCTGTATGCTTTGAGCAACTTGCATGTCCTATACTGCTCCTGTTTGATACTCTAACTTAGCTAGAGGTTAGACTAACTCATGACTAACCCTGAACTAACTGTAGCCAAAGAGGTGTTTGGGTGACAGGGTTAGATTGACAATAAATGCACTTCATGGAGAGAGAAAAGTGATTTTTCAGTGGTCCCAATGAGAACTATCTCCAGTTAGCACCTCTTGGGTGGGATAGTTTTTTTGGTGGGTTCGGTGCAACTTGCTCCAATTTAAACCCTCATGCTTGGATACTTTAGGGCTATTTGAGCCCCAACTAGCTCAAACTAACTCTAACCCATGGATCCAAACAGGGCCTATGGCCAGTCTCGACGCGGAGCAGTCGCGTGCACCGGGAAGCGGCGCTCTCTCGGCCGTCGCGCCACTTCAAAGCCGGCGCCAGTGAGAGGTCGCCTCCGCTCTGGCCGGGCATTAATGCGGCACTGACGCTCCAGGCGACGCTGACCGTTTCACGCGGGAAGCGCGCGCTGGCAAGGGAGTATAGGTTTTGAACCGTTTCAGGTGTAGTAGTAATGGTAGTTTGCAAAACTACTCAATTATTGCACTCAGTTTCCTAAGAAATTGTGGTAAAAAACGTTACTCCACAGCCCGCTTCCCTTCTCCTTCCTGCTCGTGATTTACGTGGCCATGTTAACGTGGTTGTGTCAAAAAAATGTCACTTCCTGCTCGTGATTTGCGTTATATAATTACAAGCAAGATTCTCGTGCATTGCACGGAACATCAATATGCATTTTTTTACAAAACACCTGTTGTGATTGACCCATGCAGGAGTAATCCCATGTGTAAAAACTAATGATATCTCGAGAATTTTATCGGAAAACTGGTATCTCGAGAATGTCATCGAAAAAATGAAAGATGAGAGATAAGGCGAGGAGGAGTGGAGCGTGGTGGTGACTGGTGGTCGGAATGGGCGGAGGCATGGGGATGGACGGCGCCGGCAGGCGGCAGCGGCCACCATGCATGCTAGATTGTTCCAGAGACTTATTCCTTTTTTAATTGCTGAGCAATGAGGTTGCGGGAGATAATGATGTGGAGAGAGGTGCGGGTATCTTTTGTAAAATTATCATAGTTTGCTTCCTATCCGTCAGATATAGATCATACGGTCTGTATTACAAGATGGCAGGCACACCATCATCGCCAACTCGTTTTTTATAAGGGTATACAGATGATAAGTTTGCTGACTACTAAAGTAAAGTGGAATCTGTCCATGTTATGCAAGTAAATAAAGGTGATTGTTTATCATACGGGTAAGGTTGGATGAAGGGTGGTAGGAACAAATGCTCCGCCTAGAGCATGTGTGTGTGAGATGGAGTCTTAGTGTGTGTGGTGTGGTGTGGTGTGTGTGTGTGTGTGTGTGAGAGAGAGAGAGAGAGCAGAGAGAGAGAGATGGAGTCTTAGTTTGTGTGTGTGAGAGAGAGAGAGAGATGGAGTCTAAGTGTGTGTGTGGGGGGGTGCGTGTGTGTGTGTGTGTGAGAGAGAGAGATGGAGTCTTAGTGTGTGTGTGGGGGGGTGCGTGCGTGCGTGCGTGCGTGTGTGTGTGTGTGTGCGTGCGTGTGTGTGTCCCGGGGTCCTCTGTGGCGGATGTAATTTAAGTGTGCATGGCTTCATCATAGAGAGGTGATGTGTATGGCAGAGGCCACCAATGATGGGGTGCGAGAGAGAAAATGCCCGTAGGAGGGAAGAGAAGGTGCGTGCGCGTGAGAGGAGTCGACATCGAGAGAACGTGTTTGTTCGAGAGACACCACGGAAGACTACTATATATCGATGGTGCATGTAGGCGGGAATTAAACAAAGGGATGGTCTTATTGGTTTCGGGGATATAGGGGAAGAGTGAGAGGCGCGCGGGGCGGGGGGGGGGGGTAGCTAGAAGGAGATTGTTAAGTGTGAGTGTGTGTTTTGCCCATCCAGGCGGAAGTTATGTGCACAAAAGAGGAGAACGATTCGATGTGGCGTTAGGATTGAGGGTAATTAACTACGTATGGAGACATAGAGACCTTGAACGTGCATGTGTGAGAGGTATACATGTATACGTGGGATGTGTGTGTGTGCGCGCGCGCATGATCGAGATAAAAGAAAGAAGACATAAGTCCTAAGATCAACGACATGGGAGAGACGGATCGGTATGACAATATGCATGCATGTGAGAATGCAGGGAAGAAGGCCCGACAATTGAGCATGTGTTTTTGTCTTTAAGAGATAGTGGCGTGGGCTGGAGCATGCATCTATGGCGAGCAGAGGGGGTGAGGCGCAACGATTGTGCAAAAGAGATCAACCTATAAATGCATATGTATGGATAGACATATATAGTGTGGGTGATAGGAAGCAAGACTCCGTGCGAGAAAGAAATGTTGACGGAGAAACTACAGATAGATACAGAGATGGAGATGCTAGCTAGAGAGACATCCGTTAGTTTGGGTGTCGGAGATGACCGTCGGGTGGTTCAAAGGGTGAAGTTATATATGTGTGTGAGAGGGCACTTGACTGCATGCATGTAGAGAGAAACATATGTAGTGTGCGTGATAGGAATCAAGAGTGAGGGCGAGAAAGAAGGTTGATGGAGAAACAGATAAATAGAAAGATAAAGATGCTAGCTAGTGTGCGCTAGAGATAGGAGTCGAGTGGATCAGAAGGCTGGGTTATGTGTGTGGGTGTGAGAGAGATAGAGAGAGGGTGCATGTGAGTCACATACAAACAAATATCAGAGAGAAATGAGATCCAGAGAGACGGAGTTTTGTGTCTGCGAGAGAGAAAGATATTTCACAACGAGAGTGATAGCTAGAGAGACATATGAGGGAACGCAAGATATCTCTAGGGAGAGAGGGTGTGTTTGAGCGACATACAAGAGAACAATGGAGAAATATGAGACCCTGGGAGACAGAGTTTGTGTTTGTGTGTGAGAAAGAGATATTGAAGAGGAAGAGTCGTAGGTTCTCATATCTAAGGAGCGAAAGACATCTCTGTATGAGGGGTGTGCGAGTGGCACACATGGGAATAGTTGAGAGAAATGAGACCCCGGGAGACAAAGTTTTGTGTTTGTGTGAGAGAAAGAGATTCCACATGGAGAATCATAGCTAGAGACACATAGCAGGGAGCGAGATATACTTAGAGAGAGATAGAGTGATGAAGGTCGATGGAGAGAGTACCGTCAGTGTGTTACGAAGATAAAAGATCATTGTCGACATACAGGTAGCACGAGAGATGCCTGAGAGACGATGAACGCGTATAGGTCCAGAGAGATAGTCCTATATAAGCATGAGTGATAGCTATATGAGACGAATATCTGGATTAAAGGGGATTCAAATATTTAAACTGGAGATCACGACATCGATAATATCATAACGCAAATTGGTGTATCAAACATGCATATTCATTTGAATTTGGGCACACGTGTAATGTTATATAGTTTATCAATATTGGTGATCCATAGATTCTTCAATTACAAACAATGCATGGTTTATATGCAATTAGTGTCTAAACGGGATTACACTATATGTTGCGTGTGTGAAACACATTATACATGTTTGAGAAGTTAAAAAAAACCCGCATGAAACACACATTAATTGGAGACAGTTAGCGAGGAATGCATACATTGGATTTCAACATAAAGTGGTTTCAAATATTTGAAAATCCAAATTGATGGATACAACCTTATGAATCTGAGATCATGCCATTTGTAAACCATATTTATGTATAAATGGTGTTGTGCTTTTGAAAGTATATATGTAAAAAAATGATGTATATAGAATGTAATTCCAATTGAAAATGGATCCCGCCCGAAAAAAATAGTAGAATACAAACGGGATTCGAATTGAGTTGGCACGGTAAACGTGCACTGTGCAAAATTTGAACGAAGCGGGGAAAGTCGCAGTAACCGCCCGAAACCAAAATCTGCGAGATGGAAATCACTACTGCCTATCCCTGCCGCGCAAAGCCTATCTGCTGGATTTCTATAGGTTTCGATAGGGGTAGGTTTGTAATTTCACCCAAACGTGACGTAACCGCCTCTCACCCGGATTCATACACGGTGGGCGCCAAAACACAGTGTGCCCTCGGCCGAAATCGACTCCCTCCCCGATTCATATTCATACACGGTGGGCGCCAAAAACAAACTCTCGTCGGCAAATATTCGGTGTATGCGAGATTACCGTCCTATCCCCAACCGACTAATGTTGCTGTGATGTAGTAGAAATTTGAAACGGGGGCTAAGTTTGTAAATTTCCTCGCATTTGAGACAAGCGCGCCCTGACTACATGGTTCCCCCCTTCCTCTCTACCTCCCTTTTCCCCATTCGTACTCCGTGGGCGCCAAAACACCCTCTCCACCCCACCCTCCTCCGTCCGCCGCCGTCCGCCACCCCATCCACCGCCGTCCTCCTCCACCATGCCGGAGCTGATACCCCGACGCCGCCGTCCATTACAAGAGATCGACCTCTCTCATCCACGCCTTCGGACCGGGATCCTTGCATCCCGTCCTCTCGCTTCATCCCCGCCGTCGTCCACCTTGCCGGCGCCGCTCCTACGACCGTCTCGTCCACCGCCCCGCCGCCACCGTCTACCCTCCTAGATCTGCTTCCACGCCGCCGACAGCCATCGCTACCGCAGCACCGTCAAATTCTCACCAGATGCGTACACGGCGCCGCACCAGAGGCGGTACTCTTTCGTATCTGCTCAACTTATTTATCGCAGCAAGAAAATAGATCGCCACTGCTTTACTCTGATTTCTTGTCTTGGTTGCGAAGTTGCCTTTGTCCGGTTTGCACCTTCAGATCCGCCATGGCACGCTCAACACTATACTCCCAATGCTTATGGTTTTCCCCTTTTATATTCCACACTAGTTAAATCACAGTAGACTAAATTTCAAAATTGGGTCAGTCGATTTTTCAGAGCTCGCCGGAGTTCGCCGGTGCGATCCAAGGGGCTCGGGTGGTTGTGGGGCCTCGCCGAACGAAGAAAACTCGACGCGGGTGGGGGGTGGGGGTGGCGGAGGAACACAGGCGGTGGGGGCCGGTGGTCCGGCCGGCGGCCCGTGCGGTGTTCTGTATGGGAAGAATCACAGACGAGGAAGAAGAAGGGTTAGGAGACGTAGGATCTTCATCCAACCGCCTGAAATGGTCGAGAGACAGCTGGGAGTTGCATTCTTAATGCGCTCTGGTTCATCATGTGTGGGCACTACGCAACCAACATTTTATTATCCAAAATCTGCTTGCTCTTCTTTACCATGTTCGATAGTGCTGGCCTGTACGCGATCGATAGGCTTTCAATTACTAGCGGCAATACAACACCGTATTTTCAAGCCAGTTCCACTTTCCCGATTTATATATCGTGGTTATGGTGTACCCCTGTTATGTACACTATGATCTGCCTAGTTGCTGTGTGCTCTTGTTATCATGGTTTGGCAATAAACTATCTATACAGTATATTATGAACCTATCATCTGCCAGCTATCCTTACTTCTGGAGCCTATTTTTTGTGTACTTGTGCCAGATTATATAAATGCACGCACGATATTACAGCACACATGAGCTCTCTCATCAGAATCCAGTGATAGCACATAAGTGTTTACAGGGGCGCCCCTATATTAGAATATCATCTGCATTACAAAGATAATCTCACAACTATTTATGTTTCATGGTTCTCAGATATTATACGCAATTACAGTGAATATCAGAATCCGCGCATCAGAAGAATATTGTGGAACACTGCAATGACTTACAAAATTGGCACCAAGGCATTGAGTGCCATTTTGGAAGCAATGAAACTCGTACGCTCCCCACCTGTTGATTCTTGTTCAGAATATCATTCTAATGACTATTCTAACCTCGAGGAGTCAAAGGCAGATGGCCTGTCCTGTTCATCCATCAAGGTGCATGTTCTAATTTGGCAAGGTTTTATTGATTGCGCGTATCTTGCATATGTTGTCTTGCATTTTTTCTACTTTGTTGCACCACCATCTGCTTAGTTTACTCATCATATAACTCGAGATGCTATGCCCATCCATTATCAATACATATTCCATCTGTCGTCATACCATGTTTTTCCACTCAAATGCTGTTCTTGTGCATCAGACATCAAAAAGGAAGAGGGTGATTGCCGAACCTGAAGGAGCACCAGCAAAGTCCTTGAAAAACGTGGTGGTGCCGGAGAAATCAGACAGCGCCCCACTTATATTGGCTGTACAACCAGTGACACAAAACATAGGACCGACTCCAGCAGACTGTACCCATACTTCACTGGCCACACCACTAGCCCCACCACACAGGACCTGCACTCCAGCAAAAGGTATACCGATTTCATTTGCCATAGCACCAGCCGTACCACAGAAAAATCCCACTCCAGCAAAAAGTACAGCAAGTCCACCGGCCGAAGACCTATCCCAACTGCAGAGACGGCCAATTCCTGCAGATTGGAACCCCATTCCATTTATTCCCAGTTTAAAAGACAATGCTTTCAATGTTGTTAGGGACTACGTGCATATATTCCCATCATGGGAAGATTATAGTGAAGACAAACACCATTTTCACATCTTCCTGTCCAACTTACGTGTAAGTGCTATTATTCATGGTTATTATTTTCCTGTTTTCTGCTGATCGAACACATCAATGATTTACATTACATTGTTGTAACTAGGTGAGGGTCAATCTGGATAGTCATGACGAGCAAAGCTTGCTTGTGCTTTTCAAGGAAGCATTGCAGCAGTATCGGTGTTACCTGAGGAAATCACACTTTGATGGCAAGTCTATAAACGAATTTCCGGTGAAGTCTCCTGTGCTAAATTTAGAAGACATTGAATGGAAAAACCTTGTTATGCACTGGTCTCGTTCCCAGGATGAGGTACTGTCTATGAAATCACATGACAATTTGAACTTCTACTTTTCCGCATGTGCCTTACGGATCTTTTTTGCAGGAAATCAGCTCGAAGAAGAATTCCGGTTTGAAAAGAACGACAGGATATCGCAAATATGCTGCCTGCTGCTTTGCTCTTGTTAGTACCTGTTGTCCTGTATCACTGTACTTGCATACATACCTGGTTCATTATGTGACAGCAGTATGCATGATAGCTTGCTTATCAATTGTTCGCTCCAAATTATCTGATCTGTATGAATGGTTACATTAGTGTAGAATATATCCAATGCCAATGAATTTTTTTAGCTCTGCATTGTTCTTGTAAGTACATGCTGTCCTTTATCAGTGTACTTATATTGACAGGTAGTTGTTCATGTACCATCACTCTGCAGCTTATTTTCCTTTGCCCTCCATTTTCTACACATCAGATCTATATTTACTCTTACCATAAGGTTGGTACTGAAGAAGTTTAGCTGTGCATTGCTCTTGGTTGTGCCTTTTGCCTGTATCGCTGCACATACATTTATAGCTACTTGGTTATGTAGCATCACTCTTCATCTTATCTTAAATATTCTCCATTTTTTCGTATATTATCACATCTATATTTACTCTTAACAAAATGTAGAATAAAGGCAATGCTTATGAAGAACATTCTGTGCTAAACTTCTTGAATTGCCCCCCCCATCAGCATGGACAAGGGCTTTATAGAGCCTGTCTTCACCAGTAATGTAAGTTTGTCCTTCTCAAGCCTTCAAACTTTGTTGTGTATATTTGGTTAGGCATGACTGCAACAGCTGTTTATTTTTGGTGTTTGCATCAAATTGCATGTTTAAAGTTTATTATGTAGTTCATAAACAAAAGTTTGTCCTTCTCAATTTAAGTTTTCAGTTGTACAACCAAGTTCCTTCTTCATACCATGTAAATTAAACTATACAGAGCAAGTGATCTTCTTTTGCACTGCATGTATGCTTCTGTTCTTCATCCGTAATCCAGTGGTGTGGTGAACCTACCCACTACAGCACAATGTCATATTCTGCAATGTCTTAACTATGAACAATGTCATATCATTCTACTATTATTTAAACCGCCTCTTTATTTGCCAATCTGAAATGGGATAAATTGACAGCACACTAACCATTGATACTTATGAGTTCTTGATCTGTAATCCAGTGGTGTCGTGAAGCTGCCAACTCCTTCACAATGTCAATTCCTGCCATGTCTTGACCTGAACAATACCATATTGTGTTAATGCAATTTTAAACTGTGTCACTTTATTCGTCAGTAAGAAATGTGATGAATTGTCAGCACTGATACTTTTATGTGCAAAACCTGTCATCTGTCTGCTTGTTTATCTTTCAGAGTGAGGAAGATATAAGTGTTGAACAAGCGCAGTCTCATCATCTTGCTCAGCTGCTTGCACTGCAGCTCCCCAGCAGGGCTAACCTTTCTTGAACTCTATTGAAGTGCTGTCGGTTTTGTATATTATTTTGTCGGCGTGTTTATTTGCACTGGTGGCGATCTTTGATGCCCAGTGTATGTAATCTGCTGTCTGTTTGTGCATTATTATCATAGTGGCGAACTTTGATGCCCAGTGGATGTAATATGCCGTAATTTCTTTATTGCATAGTCTAGGTTTTTTCTTATTCACGATGTTGCAGTTATTTTACTGTATATATATCCTGTCTTCGCAGTAAACCGGCCAAACCGTAAAATTACGGAACATAATCGGACCATCATGCAATCACGATGTATTATCCGCATCATGGGCCCCGTCAAACTGGCCCACTAGTAGATTCGGGCCTTTAATAGGCCGAGTAACCCCCGACCCTCTTTTCGCAAGAAAACTCAATGGGCTTTTAGGAGGTTGAGAAGTAGGCTAGGCCTGAAACGTGCCGAATAGCTCACGGGCTGGCGGCAGCCCGAAATGGACCCCGACCCATAATTGTGCGAATCAATTCACGGGTTTTTAACAGGCCAAAGTTGTCTCGGTCCTTGTTTGGCCCAATCAGATATCGGCTGCGACCAGGCCGGATGCAAACCGGGCTGTAGTTAGGCCCAACTATATGATGGGCTTTTAACATGCCAAAATTAATATAGGGCCGAAATGTTAAATGGGCCCTTAACAGGCCGAAACTAATATCAGGCCGAATTACTAAATGGGCCTTTAGCAAGTGGGCCCAAAAGCATAGCATCCAGTCAATGGGCCGAATCTGATATGGGCCATAATTGAGACCAAAGCCTCTTAAAGGGCCGGACCTGATCTGGGCCGTGATTTGGCCCAGAAAGTGGGAGGCTTTTAACGGGCCGGATCTTATATGGGACACTACTAGGCCCGGAACGTGGCAGGCCATTAATGGACCGGATCAATTATGGGCCGGCAATTGGCCCAAAACATGGCAGCCAGTTAATGGGCCGACCTACTAGGTGTTGGGTTATGTAGTAATTTCATAAATTTTCCTACGCACACGCAAGATCATGTGATGCATAGCAACGAGGGGAGAGTGTTGTCTACGTACCCAACGCAGACCGACTGCGGAAGCGATGACACGACGTAGAGGAAGTAGTCGTACGTCTTCACGATCCAACCGATCAAGCACCGAAACTACGGCACCTCCGAGTTCGAGCACACGTTCAGCTCGATGACGATCCCCGGACTCCGATCCAGCAAAGTGTCGGGGAAGAGTTCCGTCAGCACGACGGCGTGGTGACGATCTTGATGAACTACAGCAGCAGGGCTTCGCCTAAACTCCGCTACAGTATTATCGAGGTATATGGTGGCAGGGGGCACCGCACACGGCTAAGGAATAGATCACGTGGATCAACTTCTTGTGTCTTTTGTGCTAGCCCTGCCCCTCTATTTATATGTTGAGCCCCGGGGTCGAAACTTGGAGCAAAAGCCTCCTCAAAGTCGGTTTTGCCCGAAAGGCAAGAGTCCCACTCGGACTCCAGGACCAAACGCCACAATCCTTGGCGTCTGGCCCAGACGCCATGGGCCTCGGTGTCTGGCCCAGGGCCAGACGCCAGGGTCTCCGGCGTTTGGCCCCCTGGCCTCCGCAAAACTCCTTTTTGCACCGATCTAAAGCCTCATGGGCTTGACCCCTTGGCCTAACCATATCATCCAATATATGAATCTTTACGTCTCGACCATTTTGAGACTCCTCGTCATGTCCCCGATCTCATCCGGGACTCCGAACTCCTTCGGTTCATCAAAACATGTAAACTCATAATATAACTGTCATCGTAACCTTAAGCGTGCGGACCCTACGGGTTCGAGAACAATGTAGACATGACCGAGACACGTCTCCGGTCAATAACCAATAGCGGGACCTGGATGCCCATATTGGCTCCTACATATTCTACGAAGATCTTTATCGGTCAGACCGCATAACAACATACGCTGTTCCCTTTGTCATCGGTATGTTACTTGCCCGAGATTCGATCGTCGGTATCCAATACCTAGTTCAATCTCGTTACTGGCAAGTCTCTTTACTCGTTCCGTAATACATCATCTCACAACTAACATATTAGTTGCAGTGCTTGCAAGGCTTATGTGATGTGCATTACCGAGAGGGCCCAGAGATACCTCTCCGTCAATCGGAGTGACAAATCCTAATCTCGAAATACGCCAACCCAACATCTACTTTTGGAGACACCTGTAATGCTCCTTTATAATCACCCAGTTACGTTGTGACGTTTGGTAGCACCCAAAGTGTTCCTCCGGCAAACGGGAGTTGCATAATCTCATAGTCATAGGAACATGTATAAGTCATGAAGAAAGCAATAGCAACATACTAAACGATCGTGTGCTAAGCTAATGGAATGGGTCATGTCAATCAGATCATTCAACTAATGATGTGACCTCGTTAATCAAATAACAACTCATTGTTCATGGTTAGGAAACATAACCATCTTTGATTAACGAGCTAGTCAAGTAGAGGCATACTAGTGACACTATGTTTGTCTATGTATTCACACATGTATTATGTTTCTGGTTAATACAATTCTAGCATGAATAATAAACATTTATCATGAAATAAGGAAATAAATAATAACTTTATTATTGCCTCTAGGGCATATTTCCTTCAGTCTCCCACTTGCACTAGAGTCAATAATCTAGTTCACATCGCCATGTGATTTAACACCAATATTCATATTTGTATATGATTAACACCCATAGTTCACATCGTCATGTGACCAACACCCAAAGGGTTTACTAGATTCAGTGATCTAGTTCACATCACTATGTGATTAACACCCAAGGAGTACTAAGGTGTGATCATGTTTTGCTTGTGAGAGAAGCTTAGTCAACGGGTCTGTCCCATTCAGAGCCGTATGTATTTTGCAAATATTCTATGTCTACAATGCTCTGTACGGAGCTACTCTAGCTAATTGCTCCCACTTTCAATATGTATCCAGATTAAGACCTAGAGTCATCTGGATCGGTGTAAAAGTTTGCACCGATGTAACTTTTACAACGAACTCTTTTATCACCTCCATAATCGAGAAACATCTCCTTAGTCCTTACTAAGGATATTCTTGACCGCTGTCCAGTGATCTACTATTAGATCAAAATTGTATTCCCTTGACAAACTCAGAGCAAGGTATACAATATGTCTGGTTCACAGCATAGCATACTTTATAGAACCTATGACTGAGGCATAGGGAATGACTTTTCATTCTCTTTCTATTTTCTGCCATGGTCGGGTCTTGAGTCTTACTCAATTTCACACCTTGCAACATAGGCAAGAACTCCTTCTTTGACAGTTCCATTTTGAACTATTTCAAAAATTTATCAAGGTATGTATTCATTGAAAAAATTTATCAAACATCTTGATCTATCTATATAGATCTTGATGCTCAATGTGTAAGCAGCTTCACCGAAGTCTTTCTTTGAAAAACTCCTTTCAAACACTCCTTTATGCTTTACAGAATAATTCTATATTATTTCCGATCAACAATATGACATTCACATATACTTATCAGAAATGTTGTAGTGCTCCCACTCACTTTCTTGTAAATACAGGCTTCACCGCAAGTCTGTATAAAACTATATGCTTTGATCAACTTATCAAAGCATATATTCCAACTCTGAGATGCTTACACCAGTCCATAGATGGATCGCTGGAGTTTGCATATTTTGTTAACACCTTTAGGATTGACAAAAACTTCTGGTTGCATCATATACAACTCTTCTTTAATAAATCTATTAAGGAATGCAGTTTTGTTTATCCATTTGCCAGATTTCATAAAATGCGGCAATTGCTAACATGCTTCGGACAGACTTAAGCATAGATACGAGTGAGAAACTCTCATCGTAGTCAACACCTTGAACTTGTCGAAAACCTTTTGCGACAATTCTAGCTTTGTAGATAGTAACACTACTATCAGCGTCCGTCTTCCTCTTGAAGATCCATTTATTCTCAATTGCTTGCCGATCATCGGGCAAGTCAACCAAAGTCCATACTTTGTTCTCATACATGGATCCCATCTCAGATTTCATGGCTTCAAGCCACTTTGCGGAATCTGGGCTCATCATCGCTTCCTCATAGTTTGCGAGTTCGTCATGGTCTAGTAACATGACTTCCAGAACAGGATTACCGTACCACTCTGGTGCGGATCTCACTCTGGTTTACCTACGAGATTTGGTAGTAACTTGATCTGAAGTTACATGATCATCATCATTAGCTTCCTCACTAATTGGTGTAGTAGTCACAGGAACAGATTTCTGTGATGAACTACTTTCCAATAAGGGAGCAGGTACAATTACCTCATCAAGTTCTACTTTCCTCCCACTCACTTCTTTCAAGAGAAACCCCTTCTTCAGAAAGTTTCCGAATTTAAAAAAAAAGTCTTGCCTTCGGATCTGTGGTAGAAGGTGTATCCAATAGTTTCCTCTGGATATCCTATGAAGACGCACTTCTCCGATTTGGGTTTGAGCTTATCAGGTTGAAACTTTTTCACATAAGCATTGCAACCTCAAACTTTAAGAAACGACAACTTTGGTTTCTTGCCAAACCACAGTTCATAAGGCGTCGTCTCAACGGATTTTGATGGTGCCCTATTTAACGTGAATGCAGCTATCTCTAATGCATAACCCCAAAACGATAGTGGTAGATCGGTAAGATACATCATGGATTGCACTATATCCAATAAAGTACGGTTATGACGTTCGGACACACCATTACATTGTGGTGTTCCAGGTGGCATGAGTAGTGAAACTATTTCACATTGTTTTTAACTGAAGGCCAAACTCGTAACTCAAATACTCTTCTCTATGATCAGATCGTAGAAACTTTATTTTCTTGTTACGATGATTTTTCACTTCACTCTGAAATTCTTTGAACTTTTCAAATGTTTCAGACTTATGTTTCATCAAGTAGATATACTCATATCTACTCAAATCATTTGTGAGGATCAAAAAATAATGATATTTGTCGCGAGCCTCAATATTCATCGGACCACATACATCAGTATGTATGATTTCCAACAAATCTGTTGCTCGCTCCATTGTTCCGAAGAACAGAGTCTTAGTCATCTTGCCCATGAGGCATGGTTCGCAAGCATCAACTGATTCATAATCAAGTGATTCCAAAAGCCCATCAGCATGGAGTTTCTTCATGCGCTTTACACCAAAATGACCTAAACGGCAGTGCTACAAATAAGTTGCACTATCATTATTAACTTTGCATCTTTTGGTTTCAATATTATGATTATGTGTATCACTATGATCGAGATCCAACAAACTATTTTCATTGGGTGTGTAACCATATAAGGTTTTATTCATATAAACAGAACAACAATTTATTCTCTTACTTAAATGAATAACCGTATTACAATAAACATGATCAAATCATATTCATGCTCAACGCAAACACCAAATAACACTTATTTAGGTTCAACACTAATCTCGAAATTATAGGGAGTGTGCGATGATGATCATATCAATCTTGGAACCACTTCCAACACACATCGTCACTTCACCCTTAACTAGTCTCTGTTTATTCTGCAACTCCCGTTTCGAGTTAATAATCTTAGCAACTGAACTAGTATCAAATACTGAGGGTTTGCTATAAACACTAGTAAAGTACACATCAATAACATGTATATCAAATATACTTATGTTCACTTTGCCATCCTTCTTATCCACCAATCACTTGGGGTAGTTCCGCTTCCACTGACCAGTCCCTTTGCAGTAGAAGCACTTAGTCTCAGGCTTAGGACCAGACTTGGGCTTCTTCACTTGAGCAGCAACTTGCTTGCTGTTCTTCTTGAAGTTCCCCTTCTTCCCTCTGCCTTTGAAACCAGTGGTCTTGTCTACTATCAACACTTGATGTTTTTTTTTCTCGATTTCTACCTTCGTCAATTTCTGCATTACGAAGAGCTTGGGAATCGTTTCCGTTATCCCTTGCATATCATAGTTCATCACGAAGTTCTACTAACTTGGTGATGGTGCCTAGAGAATTCTGTCAATCACTATCTTATCTGGAAGATTAACTCCCACTTGATTCAAGCGATTGTAGTACTCAGACAATCTGGGCACATGCTCACTAGTTGAGCAATTCTCCTCCATCTTTTAGCTATAGAACTTGTTGGAGACTTCATATCTCTCAACTCGGGTATTTGCTTGAAATATTAACTTCAACTCCTGGAACATCTCATATGGTCCATGACGTTCAAAACGTCTTTGAAGTCCCGATTCTAAGCCATTAAGCATGGTGCACTAAACTATCAAGTAGTCATCATATTGAGCTAGCTAAACGTTCATAACGTCTGCATCTGCTCCTGCAATAGGTCCGTCACCTAGCGGTGCATTAAGGACATAATTCTTCTGTGCAGCAATGAGGATAAACCTCAGATCACGGATCCAATCCGCATCATTGCTACTAACATCTTTCAACACAATTTTCTCTAGGAACATATCAAAATAAACACAGGGAAGCAACAACGCGAGCTATTGATCTACAACATAATTTGCAAAATACTACCAGGACTAAGTTCATGATAAATTTAAGTTCAATTAATCATATTATTTAAGAACTCCCACTTAGATAGACATCCCTCTAATCCTCTAAGTGATTACGTGATCCAAATCAACTAAACCATGACCGATCATCACGTGAGATGGAGTAGTTTTCAATGGTGAACATCGTTATGTTGATCATATCTACTATATGATTCACGCTTGACCTTTCGGTCTCCGTGTTCCGAGGCCATATCTGCATATGCTAGGCTCGTCAAGTTTAACCTGAGTATTCTGCGTGTGCAAAACTGGCTTGCACCCGTTGTAGATGGACGTAGAGCTTATCACACCCGATCATCACGTGGTGTCTGGGCACGACGAACTTTGGCAACGGTGCATACTCAGGGAGAACACTTCTTGATAATTTAGTGAGAGATCATCTTATAATGCTACCACCAATCAAAGCAAGATAAGATGCATAAAAACATAAACATCACATGCAATCAATATAAGTGATATGATATGGTCATCATCATCTTGTGCTTGTGATCTCCATCTCCGAAGCACCGTCATGATCACCATCGTCACCGGCGCGACACCTTGATCTCCATCGTAGCATCGTTGTCGTCTCGCCAATCTTATGCTTCCACGACTATCACTATCGTTTAGTAATAAAGTAAAGCATTACATCGCGATTGCATTGCATACAATAAAGTGACAACCATATGGCTCCTGCCAGTTGCCGATAACTCGGTTACAAAACATGATCATCTCATACAATAAAATTCAGCATCATGCCTTGACCATATCACATCACAACATGCCCTGCAAAAACAAGTTAGACGTCCTCTACTTTGTTGTTGCATGTTTTACGTGGCTGCTACGGGCTTAAGTAAGAACCAATCTCACCTACGCATCAAAAGCACAACGATAGTTTGTCAAATAGACTCCGTTTTAACCTTCTCAAGGACCGGGCGTAGCCATACTCGGTTCAACTAAAGATGGAGAGACAGTCGCCCGCAAGCCATCTATGTGCAAAGCACGTCGAGGGAACCAGTCTCGCGTAAGCGTACGCGTAAGGTTGGTCCGGGTTGTCTCGTCCAACAATACCGTCGAACCAAAGTATGACATGCTGGTAGGCAGTATGACTTGTATCGTCCACAACTCACTTGTGTTCTACTCGTGCATATAACATCAACATAAGTAACCTAGGCTCTGATACCACTGTTGGGTTATGTAGTAATTTCATAAATTTTCCTACGCACACGCAAGATCATGTGATGCATAGCAACGAGGGGAGAGTGTTGTCTACGTACCCAACGCAGACCGACTGCGGAAGTGATGACACAACGTAGAGGAAGTAGTCGTACGTCTTCACGATCCAACCGATCAAGCACCGAAACTACGGCACCTCCGAGTTCGAGCACACGTTCAGCTCGATGACGATCCCCGGACTCCGATCCAGCAAAGTGTCGGGGAAGAGTTCCGTCAGCACGACGGCGTGGTGACGATCTTGATGAACTACAGCAGCAGGGCTTCGCCTAAACTCCGCTACAGTATTATCGAGGTATATGGTGGCAGGGGGCACCGCACACGGCTAAGGAATAGATCACGTGGATCAACTTCTTGTGTCTTTTGTGCTAGCCCTGCCCCTCTATTTATATGTTGAGCCCCGGGGTCGAAACTTGGAGCAAAAGCCTCCTCAAAGTCGGTTTTGCCCGAAAGGCAAGAGTCCCACTCGGATTCCAGGACCAAACGCCACAATCCTTGGCGTCTGGCCCAGACGCCATGGGCCTCGGTGTCTGGCCCAGGGCCAGACGCCAGGGTCTCCGGCGTTTGGCCCCCTGGCCTCCGCAAAACTCCTTTTTGCACCGATCTAAAGCCTCATGGGCTTGACCCCTTGGCCTAACCATATCATCCAATATATGAATCTTTACGTCTCGACCATTTCGAGACTCCTCGTCATGTCCCCGATCTCATCCGGGACTCCGAACTCCTTCGGTTCATCAAAACATGTAAACTCATAATATAACTGTCATCGTAACCTTAAGCGTGCGGACCCTACGGGTTCGAGAACAATGTAGACATGACCGAGACACGTCTCCAGTCAATAACCAATAGCGGGACCTGGATGCCCATATTGGCTCCTACATATTCTACGAAGATCTTTATCGGTCAGACCGCATAACAACATACGCTGTTCCCTTTGTCATCGGTATGTTACTTGCCCGAGATTCGATCGTCGGTATCCAATACCTAGTTCAATCTCGTTACTGGCAAGTCTCTTTACTCGTTCCGTAATACATCATCTCACAACTAACATATTAGTTGCAGTGCTTGCAAGGCTTATGTGATGTGCATTACCGAGAGGGCCCAGAGATACCTCTCCGTCAATCGGAGTGACAAATCCTAATCTCGAAATACGCCAACCCAACATCTACTTTTGGAGACACCTGTAATGCTCCTTTATAATCACCCAGTTACGTTGTGACGTTTGGTAGCACCCAAAGTGTTCCTCCGGCAAACGGGAGTTGCATAATCTCATAGTCATAGGAACATGTATAAGTCATGAAGAAAGCAATAGCAACATACTAAACGATCGTGTGCTAAGCTAATGGAATGGGTCATGTCAATCAGATCATTCAACTAATGATGTGACCTCGTTAATCAAATAACAACTCATTGTTCATGGTTAGGAAACATAACCATCTTTGATTAACGAGCTAGTCAAGTAGAGGCATACTAGTGACACTATGTTTGTCTATGTATTCACACATGTATTATGTTTCCGGTTAATACAATTCTAGCATGAATAATAAACATTTATCATGAAATAAGGAAATAAATAATAACTTTATTATTGCCTCTAGGGCATATTTCCTTCACTAGGGTCCTCAAAATCTTGTGGGCCTATAGCTGGGCCGGCCCATTAATGTCGGCGAAATCTCGTGGGCCTTTAGCTGGGCTGGCCCATTATGACCCGCAAGAATTTTGTGGGCCTTTACCTAGGCCGACCCATTATGGCACACAAAAATCTTGTGGGCCTTTACCTGGGCCGGCCTATTATGGCCCGCGAAATCTTGTGGGCCTTTAGCTGGGCCAGCCCATTATAGTCCGCAAAATCTCGTGGGCCTTTAACTAGGCCGGCCCATTATGGGCCGCCAAATCTTGTGGGCCTTTAGTTAGACCGGCCCATTTAAACTTGATTGGCCGTGCCACATGTCGACGTATCATAGGCGCCTTCTGTCCAATGAGTGGATGACATCTGTCCCAACGATGAGCCGACATGTGTTTTCTCCAGCCAATGATGATTTTACACGTGGAAAATCCCCATTGGTCGGGGCTGTTAATGGGTTATCGGATCCAAAACCCGACCTGATAGCTTAACGGCGTTCCGTTACGGTGGATGCCACGTGTCGGTCACCCTTGACGAAAGCACTTCTGTGACGCGCGATTTATCGTCATGGAAGTGGACACTTCTGTGATGATAATTTTGGTAATGTCATCGAACACTTCTACGACAGCACATGTATGACTATCTTGATTCTGTCATAAATTTGTTATGGATGTACATGCATGACAAAAAACGCGACCTATTGTGACAAACACGTATCATCACGGAAGTGTATTTTTTTGTAGTGCATGGTGCCGCTCGCATAGCTCCTTGCGCCGCCGGTCATGACGCCCGCCTCCACCACAACTCCTCTATGCGCACCCCCATGTGTCTCAGATCTAGGCACTCATCATTGTCGATCCCCAGCTGGAGAGGCCCCTGCCTTCCTCTCCTCCTGCGTGGTGGCAGATGGCCGCAATTAACGGCGCTCCTGCAAGCGGGGGACACGAGTGCGGTGCAGACAGTGACCAGGTGTGATGAGACAGCCGCTGACCGCCTATGGGCCGTTCTTTGACGAGTTGTAGACCGTGCCATTCTATGACGAGGATGTGTTCCAGGTGAGCATTCTGTGAAGATGGTTAGCTGCTTCACGAAATGCATTCCTAAGTAGCGCTTTTCTTGTTAGATCCTCATAAAAATCTGGATCTTACATTTGATATCACGTTTATTTTATGAAATTGCTATCTCATTCACATGCCAGACTGATCCACTAGCCAAAAATGTAACAGGAAATGGAAACAAATGAAACTGGATGCTCATCATGTATTTCATGAAGAAATTTGCATGTCTGAGGCATGTCTCCGTATAAAAGGCCGATCTCTGCACAACAGTAGTTTCTTTAGGTTATGGTGTCCGATTTTTTTCATCTCATTTTGCCATGCACTAGATTACATGGTTAATACTATCACTATGCAATAACTGGGAAGATTACGGAGGGAAGGGACAATATGTAAGATGGGGCAAGGAGGCTGGTGTAGATCTTGCTTCTCATGACGACTTCATATCTGATGCAACACTTAAGAGCTACTACAAAAGCTTTTTTTAGGAAGCTACTACAAAGCTTTTTTTTGGAAGCTACTACAAAGCTTTTGTTCAGGTAAATTTCTAGCTTAAATGGCCATCAGAAATGGATTCCTGTTATCCATCATGCTTGGTGACTAATGGATATCATCATATGCATAGCTATATGAAATGCTACCAGCAAACAGTTACTGCTAATTTTAGTTTACCAGCTCTGAATTCTGTAGTCGTGTTTTCCTGTTATACCAGACTTTCAATATTGTGCATATGTTTCCTTTTCTTAGCTTGTTTTTTCAAGAGTAAACACAATAACAAATGAGGCCTACAAAAATGATCCTACCATTCTTAACTGGACAATGATCGTCGAGTCATGCTGCCCTTCACATCCATCAGGCGATACACTCTAGGTCCTTATTGCGGTCTTATTTTTGGGAACTTTTATGTCTCATTTATGTTTGTCCACTGCATATTTTGACAATATTGGTTTTTCTGTAGTCATGGATAGAAAAGATGGCATCTTACATTATGGACTGTCTACTCCTGAACTTTTGCTTGTCAACCAAGATGAAATCGGTCAGACACATAATGTACAGTTGTATAACTATATAACTAGAGTGTACCTGATAACTATATAACTTGAGTTATAGAAGATGAAATTTTGTTATATATTTTTAACAGTTGCTTTTTAACAAGCGAATATTTGTGGCCCGTTTGCAACACATGGGAAATTAACTATGGTTTGACTCTCTGCACGATCGGCCTCGCCCCTGCTCGCCAGGGACGCCTCCTTTTGTCGTACGCATGCTCGTCACCGGCCGCCTCTCCATCTCTAGCCGACCTCCACTGTCAGCTCCGCCTCTGCCTCGATCCCATGCACCATGACTGCCCGAATGGCCAGCCATCGGACGCAGGCGACTGCCATGCTAGGCATCCTCGACCGCTGCTGCCACTGTTTTTCTGAAGATACACTTGTTCCATTTGCACCAACCTTGTTGTTTAGTAATTAACATCTATGTTTCTTCTACTACAGTGGGATAAGAGTACCATATCACGAACAATGGGGTTGTCCAACTTTTGATACTGGCGAAGCTTTTGCAATAATGGCTACATCATTTGTTGCTCTGGTGGAGGTTTAATTAAACTGAGGTAAAAGAATGCCAGATTCTTTTGTCAGATAAAAACATGACTGTTTATTTTGCTTGCCACCAAGATCTCTAGCTATCAATGAAATTTCCACAGTAGTTTTTGTTGCCTTTGTGTAACCCTGATAGTAGCTTCTTGGAAGGTTCAGATGTGTGGTAAAGGATTTCAATTTTCCTGGTTACACAAAGGCAACCCGAGGAAGGTTCAGATTTCTTATGCTCGGTTCTATGCTCTCAGGGTTAGATAGACAAAAATGCCTCCTACTTACACAAAGGCAACCCGAGAAAGGTTCAGATTCTCATGACCGCTTCTTGGGTATTTCATGCCTTTGCCATCTTATTAGGAAAATGTAGTTTGTTTTATAGCTGATGCTGCCCGATGCTTTTCATCGATGAGTAAATGCTTAACTTTAGCTCAGAACTACATGGCACAAGCTACTTCCGATGGGTCTTGTGCAAATAACTTTCATCTTCAGACATGCCTTGAGTTGATTATTTAATCCTTTTATAAGAATCTATTTAGTTTTGTATCGTTGCATTTTCATTATATATGCACTTACCAACGCATCTAAAGGTTCAACAATGTAGAAACCACCATTAGTCTCGAGGCTACAAATTGCTTCTTCATTCCTTTGTGTTGCACTGTAGGTGCTAAGGGTCCGAGGTCGCATGTTCGTTGAGGCATCAATACACCTCACTTTCCCTTTCCTTTCCCCTATTTCTGTTCTTGCATTTGTTTGTTCTTCTCGGACCTCTCTGTCCGCTGCTTTAATATGGTTCTGATTGGTGCCTTACGTCTCCCAGGATATATGGATTTTGGTTGAGTCATTCATCACATAAATAAAATGCTAACATTCTCTCAATTTCTGAATGGATTTGTTAAATTGCCTTTCTCTTGCTGGATCTCACCTGATTTGTTTGATACCCTTGAAGCAAATACCATGACAAGAGCTTGAAGATTTCAAAGATATAGAGGGTTAGCAGAAAAGGATACATTGACTTCATCTGTTGCACTTAAGAGCTGAGTCTCTCCCTAACAGGTAGCTCAACTCTTAACATATTCATTGCAGAAGAAGAAACAATGGGATACATGACCTGAATACTTGCATTGTGACATGTTTTTGCCCGTGCCTCAAATTGGAACGATGTCCATGCTTTTGACCTCTACAAGTTAGCCACACTTCAGATAACCCAATGGCTGGAACCCCGATAATTTGGGTTATATGGCAAATGTTTAAACTGCTTGGGTCATGTTGGTCAATAGAGTAATTAACATGTTGGTTTTGTTCTGAGATGATATAAACTTGATGCATATAGTATTAGAGTACTAACATAGATCCTTTTTCTTTCAACATGTATCTTTATTGCACATACTTGAAGTAATATAATATGTCCAAGTGTACATGGTGAGTTCTTAAGTTATGGTTTTCAGAAGTATTTAAACATCATGTCTTTTATATGGCTGTCCACCTATCCAAAACAGTTGACATTCAGGGTCAATTGAGCTATCAAACATAATATAAGACGCAAAAATATAAGTGTATGAGCATGCAGTGTATAATTGGTGAGATGAGGGGAATGTACTGACAAGTGACAAGCATATTTCCTTGCGTGCCATCCTTGATGTTGCTTCCTTAGCTCACATAGTAGTTCTATCACTATGTTCCGTACTCGACTTGATTGGCAGGCTTTAGCTAATTCATGTTCATGTTGTAAGAAACGGACTCATGTGGTGCTCTTCTACCACTTTCTTGATGCAAATAACATCAACGGACCTGTACTGCTATGTATTAGTTCTCTAAAACATAACCACTTGTTCTTCCAATGTATATGTTTCTTGGCAAAATTTAGGGTAACACTAATCTTCTAGAGATTGTTGTAAGAAATAACTATATTTAGGATCTTATCCCATCAGTGGGCTAATTCTATAAAAAAAATAAGGAGATTTCTTAGGAGTACTGTATATGTTTGGAGTAATGAGGTAATTTTATCCTATGTGAATTTCTTTCTCTTGCCTTACCTGATTTTGTTTTCCTCTCCATTTTTTCAAGTTCCAAACTTTGGCAGCAGCTAGGTTGATTTGGAGACATTTCCTGTTAGGAGTTAAACCTTGGTTTGGAGGCATTAAGCTTTGCCTGGAACTAGCTTTGTTATTTGGTATAGTTATGTCAGCATTAAGGTAAAATAACTTTCTACCACATTGTTTAATCTGGGGTTTACCCTGGTGCCAAGTGTACTATATTGTTATATTTTACTTTAATCTATGCATTGCTCTTTATGTATCTCGGCATAAATGGCTCATCATACTAGGATTTAATGTAGTAATCTTACTTCTATTGCTTCTTGGTGAAGATTAATTATATTGCATTTTCATGGAAGCAGGAGCCGTGTAGTTGTGTAGTGGGTCGCGGGAGAGGTAGTCGACAAGCGCGGGCTAGCCGGGAAGGTGATGTCCGTGATGGCGACCATGCCGGCAGGCAGGGCAGGGTCCAACGGTGGCTGTCATGGTGTTTTCGTGGGAGAGCAAGACATTCGCCATCGTACACCTGAAGAAGTCAAAGCCCGGGCCGAAGTTGGCCACCGTGGCTGGCGTGAAAGCTGACGGACCTAAAGGTCAGT
Organism: Triticum aestivum; assembly: GCF_018294505.1. Taxonomy (NCBI): domain Eukaryota; kingdom Viridiplantae; phylum Streptophyta; class Magnoliopsida; order Poales; family Poaceae; genus Triticum; species Triticum aestivum. The sequence goes on along the minus strand of NC_057810.1, from coordinate 627,235,144 downwards.
GATGGGTCCGTCGTCGTTCTCTCAGCTTGGTGGAGATGCGGGATGAGAGCGGTGGCGCTGTGTTGACCTTGATCAACCCGTCCGTATTTGATCAATGTGCCCATATTTTATTATTTTGTGGCAATGCATGGGTATTTGGTATTTTCCAGTAGCAACACACGGGCGTTCTACTAGTTACCCTAAGGTCACACGAGACAAGGGGAGGTTGGCTCTTTTATTAGAAGCCCTGGGTCGGGATCCACCACGTCTCCATTACCCTAAGGTCACATGAGACGAGGCAAATCGACGTTGGTGTCAATGGGAGGTGGAGAAACCCTAGACTCTTGAAAATCTCTCGTGGGTCGTGGGGGGTAGGAGAAAATGTTTTGTGTTATTATGATCCTTCTCGTGTGCAGTAATGTTGCACGGGAACCACATGAAACAAAACAATTGGTATGGTAGATTTTTTCTCACAACATAGTCAAGATAATTTGTTTGCTCTAAAAAAGAAAGACAAATTCTTATTGTAAAAAAGGGATATTGTCTTTATTTACAATTAGAAAGAGAATTTGATGCCATACAATGAACATGTGGTTTTCAAATTCGAGCGGCGCGTGGTCTGACCAACTTGAGCAGTTTGTTGCTTTTGCGTAACTAGTAAGTTTGCACGTGCAATGCACGTCTCGAGCAATGCTCTTCCAAAGATATGTCTACTACTCCACAAAACACACCTGTATAAGTAAACCACGCCAAATGTGAATTTGAAGATCCAACTAAAGACACTCACAACACTTGAAGATAAAGCTAGGCACCATATTCGGCCCGCTATCATCATGTATGTTGAGCAACAATGAAAAGTTTTTCAAAGGAAGAACAATGGTGGGCATGCAGTACAATACAGCTGAGAGAAGATACTACAAGAAGAAAATTAATATGATGTAAATAAATAAACAATTGGTAAAAGGAATACTACCACAAATAAAGCACATATAATGGTGGAGAAAATGGAACATAATGCATTGGACAACAATGCCCAACCATGTTATGAATTTGTTAGAGTAGCTTCCAAAAAAATGCAAGGGAGAGTAACTTCAAATTTGAGTGTGAGATATGGTCCATTCCAAGTTGATTATGTGTAAAAATACATCGGGAAGGGAATAGAGAAACGAAGCAATAAAGTTGGCTATTGCTCTAGTCCAATAAATTTACTTGTACAACATTGTCCCATCTCCTTTGAATTGTCTTCACTAAGATTTTATTCTCTGCACCTCTTTATCCAGATTCGTTACTGAAAAGGCATTTAGGTCGCTCATTCATCAAAACACAACATGGGAGAGATCAATAATACATTCACAGTAAAATACAGAAAATAAAAAGACAATTCACAAGAATGTCCCATATTGCAATATAATTATAGTACTTACTGTCAGTGTAAGCAAATAACAACAAAAACAGCCAAGATTATGCTCAAATATGACATGGCACCATACTTTGCAACTTAGTTTTGCTAGCAAACAATCTGAAACTATAGATACAAATTGAAATAAGATGTGTATTGTACAAGCAATCCAAGTACATATTCAACCATCTTGACACCAACCATAAAAAAGGGTACCTAATCCCTGGAAAATCTGTGAATTGTTCTGTCAGTAAATTCAAATCACATACAATGAGTGCATGATAGCTGGTTAAATGAGCCAACCGTTTCCAACCAATAATAGTGTAAGCATGCAATGAAAGATCTTGCCAGCTCAAACATGAGTGAAAATGAGAACAAAAGATATCAAAAGGTTGTACTCAATATCCAGGTATTAGAGAATTAATGTGAGTTCTTCTATACAAAAGACGTCGCTGGTGCTGAAACCAAAAAATACTTTGGATTACCAGGTAGCGTAGTAGTATGGAACATGTCTGCATATCAGTTTTTTGATGCAAACTCAGAAGTGTATACACAGTTTAGGACTTTTCTGAAAAACAATTATAACATCAACGAGCTATATGAGGTAGTAGATCATCATAATGCCATACCACTCTTCTATTGACAATCAAACTCCCCTCTAAATTATATAAACATATAAACCATTTATAGTAGCCAACAATGCACTCATTTACTTTTTTACAGTAAACAACCAAATTCTATAAACCAAAAAGACATTACCATATTTTGGCAAAGAAGCTAAAGGATACATCATGGTTTACTCTGGAATAACACGCCCATGATCAAAAGATCCATATGGCGATGAAACTTCGTATGTATGCCTATGTTTCTCTTAATATTAGGTGACCACATATTTTTTACATTCATCCCAAGGTAGAAAACATGCTTGTACTCTTAAAAACGATCGTGTAAACCAAGTTAATTTGTTTATACCGTCGAGCCAAATCAGAAGTAATTATAACTATGAATTTCGACAGCTCATGTTTTTTTACACGACACTATGACAGTCAAGAGGAAATACACTTATTTAACATCAAAGTGGTAAATCACTTGTTACCACTATAACCCTGAAAATATCAGAGTCGACTTCAAGACCCTTGCATATGGCTCATATATCATAACAACATAAATCAAAACTAACACTTACTAGTTACTCTTGTAAGAAAACAAGTCCTACAACTACAAAAAAAATCTTGTAGTTCATTCTTTCATAGTAAACATTGTCTGAATTATAGTTGCCAACACTCATGCATCACAATGCCAGGAGTCCTGTAAAATAGCATGAATATCACTATTTTTTTAACATCTGTAGCACAAATATGTACAAGGGAAATAATGTAAATCCCTGGCAGTAAAGTGGCAATAATATTGGAGACTTTTGATTTTTAGTGGAACTTGTAGCAATCACACATGAAATATTCCTACCAAAACGCACAAAGATGAAGTACTATAGAGATAACAACTGGCCAACATGTAGAAAAAATAGTACATCAGACAACCGAAGTGAGCACACCTGAATCTAGAAAGAAAGGTGACACTGGACTTCCCTGCTATCACCGTGCCATTGCAAGCACGCACAGCCACCGTGTTGTGGAGCAAATTGAACAAAATTCAAACCTCACCCATAGATGCATCATGAACCTGATTGTTTGAATCTCTTGTCCGTATTGTAATGACACAAATAGGATAATGCCAAGAGGTTAGGGTTTGAGACACCTAGACAGAAACAAGAGAATTTGCAGATTTCTTTCGTTGACAATGAAAAACCAGAAATTATACACGCAAGAATTTAAGGAATCACTCGAACCCCGAGAGGAGACCTGGGTTGTTCGGCGTGGTGGAGGTGAGGCGTAGCGAGATGAGGCGTTGTGGCCGAAACTCGCGGCGCATCGGGCAACGCATGCGTTGGTGCCCGGAAGAAGGCACAGCTCCTCCTCGGCCCTCGCATGTACACGACGGCGGCTCGCTGGCAGTGGCGTGCGACCTTCATGCTTTTGGGTATTTTCTCTCTTCTGTGATGTGGAGGCTTCGTACGTGGATGGATTTGTTGAGGTGGGCGCTAATTAAGGGAGAGAGGTTAACCGATGTTAGTTTGGATGGCGTGCGTGATTGCATGAGTTTTTTTTTCTTATGTGTGATTGCAGGAGTTGCGGACGTGAGACGTGGGATATTTGTCTCCACCGGTGGAGTATGGTCAGTCAACCTAAATTGCTAATTGCACACAGAAAACGGATCAGATTAAGACTAACCGTTAGATCAAGTTTATGGGCCTAATCTTACGATGGTAATTAGTTCGTGTATATTTTGTGGGGTGCGTTTAGAAAAGATTATGTTTGATCTTTTATAAGTAGTGTAGATAAGCAGTTTGTTGCTTTTGCGTAACTAGCAAGTTTGCACGTGCAATGCACGTCTCGACCAATGCTCTTCCAAAGATTTGTCTACTACTCCACAAAACACACCCGTATAAGTAAACCACGCCAAATGTGAATTTGAAGATCCAACTAAAGACACTCACAACACTTGAAGATAAAGCTAGGCACCATATTCGGCCCGCTATCATCATGTATGTTGAGCAACAATGAAAAGTTTTTCAAAGGAAGAACAATGGTGGGCATGCAGTACAATACAGCTGAGAGAAGATACTACAAGAAGAAAATTAATATGATGTAAATAAATAAACAATTGGTAAAAAGAATACTACCACAAATAAATCACATATAATGGTGGAGAAAATGGAACATAATGCATTGGACAACAATGCCCAACCATGTTATGAATTTGTTAGAGTAGCTTCCAAAAAAATGCAAGGAGGAGTAACTTCAAATTTGAGTGTGAGATATCGTCCATTCCAAGTTGATTATGTGTAAAAATACATCGGGAAGGGAATAGAGAAACGAAGCAATAAAATTGGCTATTGCTCTAGTCCAATAAATTTACTTGTACAACATTGTCCCATCTCCTTTGAATTGTCTTCACTAAGATTTTATTCTCTGCACCTCTTTATCCAGATTCATTACTGAAAAGGCATTTAGGTTGCTCATTCACCAAAACACAACATGGGAGAGATCAATAATACATTCACAGTAAAATACAGAAAAGAAAAAGACAATTCACAAGAATGTCCCGTATTGCAATATAATTATAGTACTTACTGTCAGTGTAAGCAAATAATAACAAAAACAGCAAAGATTATGCTCAAATATGACATGGCACCATACTTTGCAACTTAGTTTTGCTATCTAACAATCTAAAACTATAGATACGAATTGAAATAAGATGTGTCTTGTACAAGCAATCCAAGTACATATCCAACCATCTTGACACTAACCATAAAAAAGGGTACCTAATCCCTGGAAAATCTGTGAATTGTTCTGTCAGTATATTCAAATCACATACAATAAGTGCATGATAGCTGGTTAAATGAGCCAACCATTTCCAACCAATAATAGTGTAAGCATGCAAGGAAAGATCTTGCCAGCTCACACATGAGTGAAAACGATAACAAAAGATATCAAAGGGTTGTACTCAATATCCAGGTATTAGAGAATTAATGTGAGTTCTTCTGTACAAAAGACGTCGCTGGTGCTGAAACCCAAAAATACTTTGGATTACCAGGTAGCGTAGTAGTATGGAACATGTTTGCATATCAGTTTTGTGATGCAAACTCAGTAGTGTATACACAGTTTAGGACTTTTCTGAAAAACAATTATAACATCAACAAGCTATATGAGGTAGTAGATCATCATAATGCCATACCACTCTTCTCTTGACAATCAAACTCCCTTCTAAATTATATAAACATATAAACCATCTATAGTAGCCAACAGTGCACTCATTTTCTTTTTTACAGTAAACAACCAAATTCTATAAACAAAAAATACATTACCATATTTTGGCAAAGAAGCTAAAGGGTACATCATGGTTTACTCTGGAATAACACGCCCATGATCAAAAGATTCATATGGCGATGAAAATTCTTATGTATGCCTATGTTTCTCTTAATATTAGGCGACCACATATTTGTTACATTCATCCCAAGGTAGAAAACATGCTTGTACTCTTAAAAACAATCGTGTAAACCAAGTTAATTTGTTTATACCGTTGAGCCAAATCAGAAGTAATTATAACTATGAATTTTGACAGCTCATGTTTTTTTACATGACGCTATGACAGTCAAGAGGAAATACACTTATTTAACATCAAAGTGGTAAATCACTTGTTACCACTATAACCCTAAAAATACCAGAGTCGACTTCAAGACCCTTGCATATGGCTCCTATATCATAACAACATAAATCAAAACTAACACTTGCTAGTTACTCTTGTAACAAAAGAAGTCCTACGACTACAAAAAAAATCTTGTAGTTCATTCTTTCATAGTAAACGCCGACTGAATTATAGTTGCCAACACTCATGCATCACAGTGCCAGGAGTCCAGTAAAATAGCATGAATATCACTATTTTTTAACATCTGTAGCACAAATATGTACAAGGGAAATAATGTAAATCCCTGGCAGTAAAGTGGCAATAATATTGGAGACTTTTGATTTTCAGTGGAACTTGTAGCAATCACACATGAAATATTCCTACCAAAACGCACACAGATAAAGTACTATAGAGATAACAATTGGCTAACATGTAGACAAAATAGTACATCAGACAACCGAAGTGAGCACACCTGAATAGAGAAATAAAGGTGTCACTGGACTTCCCTGCTATCACCGTGCCATTGCAAGCACGCACAACCACCATGTTGTGGAGCAAATTGAACAAAAATTCAAAACTCACCCATAGATGCATCATGAACCTGATTGTTTGAATCTCTTGTCCGTGTTGTAATGACAAATAGGATAATGCCAAGAGGTTAGGGTTTGAGACACCTAGGCGGAAACAAGAGAATTCGCAGATTTGTTTCGTTGACAATGAAAAACCAGAAATTATACACGCAAGAATTTAAGGAATCACTCGAACCCGGAGAGGAGACCTGGGCTGTCCGGCATGGTGGAGGTGATGCGCAGCGAGATGAGGCGTTGTGGTCGAAACTCACGGTGCATCGGGCAATGCACGCGTTGGTGCCCGGAAGAAGGCACAACTCCTCCTCGGCCCTTGCATGTACACGACGACGGCTCGTGCGTCCCGGCGGCAGCGTCTCGCTGGCAGTGGCATGCGGCCTTCATGCTTTTGGGTATTTTCTCTCTTCTGTGATGTGGAGGCTTCGTAAGTGGATGGATTTGTTGAGGTGGACGCTAATTAAGGGAGAGAGGTTAACCGATGTTAGTTTCGATGGCTTGTGTGATTGCAGGAGTTGCGGACGTGAGAGGTGGGATATTTTTCTCCGCGGGTGGAGTATGGTCAGTCAACCTAAATTGCTAATTGCACACAAAAAATAGATCAGATTAAGACTAAATGTTAGATCAAGTTTAGTGGGCCTAATCTTACGATGGTTATTAGTCCGTGTATATTTTGTGGGGTGCATTTAGAAAAGATTATGTTTGATCTTTTATAAGTAGTGTAGATGAGCAGTTTGTTGCTTTTGCATAACTAGTAAGTTTGCACGTGCAATGCACATCTCGACCAATGCTCATCCAAAGATATGTCTACTACTCCACAAAACACACCCGTATAAGTAAACCACGCCAAATGTGAATTTGAAGATCCAACTAAAGACACTCACAACACTTGAAGATAAAGCTAGGCACCATATTCGGCCCGCTATCATCATGTATGTTGAGCAACAATGAAAAGTTTTTCAAAGGAAGAACAATGGTGGGCATGCAGTACAATACATGTCTGCTCCCGGGATGCAGAGGCGTCCTCACAGTCAGCCATAAAAGCTTTGAATAGCTCTTCCGAGTTAGTGGATCCGGAGGGAGACATTGAAGGGCCTGGGTCCCCCATTCCATCCCAGTCGGATAGAAACGCTTGAATGTAGATTGGAAAGAAATGTAGCCCCAGTTCCTTCGGAAATGGTAATGTCTTTGGCGCAAGAGCAGCCGCCCGTGGAACTCTTGTTTTGAGGAAGCAATGAACATTGTCTTTTTCCATTCTCAATCTGCAATTGCCTGAATCTCAAGACGTTCCTCAAACCAATCATATACTTTATTGAGATAGGTAACTAACCTGAGTCCCCCTCTAAGAGTCGTATATGAAAATTTCATCTCGTACGGCTCAAGAGCCATGGGCTTATCTCTCCAGCGAATTAAATTAGCTAAAGGTGTGCGTTCATGAGCCCATGCTAAAGTCTCAATTAATTCCTGCCAATACCCCCGCCAGGAAATTAAGAACAACTACTTCTCTTGACGAGCTAAGTAGAAAGACTTTGTGGATGAATCCACAACTGATGGTGCTTTAGGTTGATCTGATCCCTAGAAGGAAGAGTTTTGGGCTTAAGGCATCTCTTCAACAAGTTTAGTAATAAGCATAACGACCCTATTGTTCCCATGGAGAGAAGAACCTATAATTAGCTTTTCGGGAAATTTCCAAATGAACAATTTCAACGAAATCTTTCAATTTCTCATCTTATCTTTTTTTTAAAGATTGACGAATCAAATGATATTTCTGTTCTAATTTCTGCCGCTTCTTCTCCCTCTGAATCAAACTTCATGGCCTATTAGAAGTAGAAGGTGCTCTGGTGCAATCCTTACCGACAGAAAAAGATTGCAGTCAGGTTGATAATAGTCGAGTGACATTACTTCGTCGGTTCGGAGCTTCTGCTTCACCGATGTAACACAAGTGGTTCCTGGGCTTTAACTAACTAAGTGCTGGCAGTGATTTTAGGTTGGTTTCATGGTTTCTTCATTCTTGTAGCATGTGTTGCATGTGTTTGCAGTAGCTTTGCAGATTCAGGACTATTGGCAAATAAGAACACATTCCCACGAGTTCCCCAAAAAAATTGTATCAAATTGGAGCTAGTAACCAATCCCAACATGGAAGTATTGAAAAAAACTTATATAAACAAAAACTCTCAAATATCCTTCATCGTGAGACATATAACCATCACTAGAGAATATAGGATAGGGGCGCTCAAAGCAAATAGGATTCTGTATCTAATACTAATAGGTACTAACCGCATTCAAGATTGACTTGACCTCTTATTTTGGATAGGCCGCCAGCGTTCATCCTGAGCCAGGATCGAGCTCTCCATGAGATTCATAGTTGCATTACTTATAGCTTCCTTATTCATAGACAAAGCAGATTCGGAATTGTCTTTCCTTCCAAGGATAACTTGTATCCATGTGTTGTCTACTACACAACCTTCTTCTTATAGACGTTGTTGGGCCTGCAAGTGCACAGGTTTGTAGGACAGTAGCAAATTTCCCTCAAGTGGATGACCTAAGGTTTATCAATCCGTAGGAGGCGTAGGATGAAGATGGTCTCTCTCAAACAACCCTGCAACCAAATAACAAAGAGTCTCTTGTGTCCCCAACATACCCAATACAAGGTAAATTGTATAGGAGCACTAGTTCGGCGAAGAGATGAAGATACAAGTGCAAAATAGATAGTAGATATAGGTTTTTGTAATCTGAAAATATAAAAACAGCAAGGTAACAAGAGGTAAAAGTGAGCGTAAACGGTATTGCAATGATAGGAAACAAGGCCTAGGCTTCATACTTTCACTAGTGCAAGTTCTCTCAACAATAATAACATAGATAGAACATATGACAAACCCTCAACATGCAACAAAGAGTCACTCCAAAGCCACTAACAGCGGAGAACAAACATAGAGATTATGGTAGGGTACGAAACCACCTCAAAGTTATTCGTTCGGATCGATCTATAAAAGAGTTCGTACTAGAATAACACCTTAAGACACAAATCAACCAAAACCCTAATGTCACCTAGATACTCCATTGTCACCTCAAGTATCTGTGGGCATGATTATATGATATGCATCACATAATCTCAGATTCATCCAACCAACATAAAAGTACTTCAAAGAGTGCCCCAAAGCTAATACTGGAGAGTCAAGAACGTGTGCCAACCCCTATGCATAGGTTCCCAAGTGTACGAAACCCGTAAGTTGATCACCAAAACATACATCAAGTGGATCAATAGAATAACCCATTTTCACCACGGTTATCCCACACAAGACATACATCAAGTGTTCATAAAAGACTCAATTCGATAAGATAACTTCAAAGGGGAAACTCAATTCATCACAAGAGAGTAGAGGGGGAGAAACATCATAAGATCCAACTACAATAGCAAAGCTCGGGATACATCAAGATCGTGCCATAGAGGAACACGAGAGAGAACACGAGAGAGAGACAGAGAGAGAGATCAAACACATAGCTACTGGTACATACCCTCAGCCCCGAGGTTGAACTACTCCCTCCTCATCATGGATAGCACCGGGATGATGAAGATGGCCTCCGGTGATGGGATCCCCCTCCAGTAGGGTGACGGAACAGGGTCCCGATTGGTTTTTGGTGGCTACAGAGGCTTGCGGCGGCGGAACTCCCGATCTATCTTCTGTTCTGGAAGTTTTAGGGTACGTAGGTATATATGGGTGCAGGGGGTACGTCGGAGGAGCTACGGGGGCACCACGAGGCAGGGGGCGCGCCCGGGGGGGGCACCCTCGTGGGTAGCCCGTATCTCCCCTTACGTGCACTTCAAGTTCCCTGGGTTGCTTTCCTTCCAAAAATAACTTCTCAAGTTGATTTTGTTCCGTTTTGACTCCGTCTGATATTCCTTTTCCTCGAAACACTAAAATAGGCATAAAACAGCAAATCTCGGCTGGGCCTCCGGTTAGTAGGTTAGTCCCAAAAATAATATAGAAGTGGATAATAAAGCCCAATATTGCCTAAAACAGTAGATAAAGTAGCATGGAGCAATCAAAAATTATAGATACGTTGGAGACGTATCAAGCATCCCCAAGCTTAATTCTTACTTGTCCTCGAGTAGGTAAATGATAAAAAAGATTTTTTGATGCGGAGTGATACTTTGGCATAATTTCAATGTAAATCTTCTTAATTGTAGTATGAATATTCAGATTCGAAAGATTGAAGACAAAAGTTCATATTGACACAAAAATAATAATACTTCAAGCATACTAATCAAAGCAATCATGTCTTCTCAAAATAGCATGGCAAAAGAAAGTTCATCCCTACAAAATCATATAGTTAGGCTATGCTTCATTTTCGTCACACAAAGATGTTCCCAACTTCTATACCCCCGATGACAAGCCAAGCAATTGTTTCATACTTAAATAATCTCAAACTTTTTCAACCTTCACGCAATACATGAGCGTGAGCCATGGATATAGCACTATGGGTGGAATAGAATATGATGATGGGGATTGTGTGAAGAAGACAAAAAAGGAGAAAGTCTCACTTTGATGAGGCTAATCAACGAGCTTTGGAGATACCCATCAATTGATGTCAACATGAGGAGTAGGGATTGCCATGCAACGGATGCACTAGAGCTATCAATGCTCAACAAAAGAAAACTAGTGGGTGTGCATCCAACTCGCTTGCTCACGAAGACCCAGGGCATTTGAGGAAGCCCATCGTAGGAATATACAAGCCAAGTTCTATAATGAAAAAATTCCCACTAGTATAAAAAGACAACTTATGAGACTCACTACATGAGGAAAAAGGTGCTACTTTGAAGCACAATATATGAGACTCACTACATGAAGAACAAGGTGCTACTTTGAAGGACAAGTGTGGAAAAAGAGATAGTAGCATTGCCCTTTTTTTCCTCTCTTTTTTCTCTTTTTTTTCTTTTTTGGGCCTTTTTTTGGCCTTTCTCTTTTTTTTGGGCAATGCTCTAATAATGATGATCATCACACTTCTATTGATTACAACACAAGGATTACAACTCGAAACTTAGAACAAGATATGACCCTATATGAATGCCTCCGGCGGTGTACCGGGATGGTGCAATGAATCAAGAGTGACATGTATGAAAAATAATGCATGGTGGCTTTGCCACAAATACTATGTGAACTACATGATCATGTAATGGCAATATGACAAAAGTAATGTATGTCATGATGATGGAAGTTGCATGGCAATATATCTCGGAATGGCTATGGAAATGCCATGATAGGTAGGTATGGTGGCTGTTTTGAGGAAGATATAAGGAGGTTTATGTGTGATAGAGCATATGATATCACGGGGTTTGGATGCACCGGTGAAGTTTGCACAAACTCTCAAGGTGAGAAAGGGCAATGCACGGTACTGAAGAGGCTAGCAATGGCGGAAAGGTGAGAGTGCGTATAATCCATGGACTCAACATTAGTCAAAAGAACTTATATACTTATTGCAAAGATTTAGAAGTCATCAAAAATCAAGTACTATGTGCATGCTCCTAGGGGGATAGATTGGTAGGAAAAGACCATCGCTCGTCCCCGACCGCCACTCATAAGGATGCACAAGCCAGGTACACTTCATGTTTCAAATTTGTTACACAACTTTAACCATACGTGCATGCTACGGGACTTGCAAACTTCAACACAAGCATTCTTTGAATTCATAATCACCCAACTAGCAAGACTTTGATATTATCACCTCCATATCTCAAAACAGTTATCAAGCATCAAACTTTTCTTAGTATTCAATTCACTCAAAAGAAAGTTTCACATATCTTCAATACCAAGTATATTATCATTAAGCAAATTACCATGCTATTAACGACTCTCAAAATAATATAAGTGAAGCATGAGAGTTCATCTATTTCTTCAAAATAAAACTACCACCATGCTCTAAAAGATCTAAGTGAAGCACTAGAGCAAAAATTATCACGCTCAAAAGATATAAGTGAAGCACTATGAGCAAAACTATCAAGCTCAAAAGATATAAGTGAAGCACATAGAGTATTCTAGCAAATTCCAATTTGTGTAAGGCTCTCTCTCCTTAAAGAATTTCAGATCTTGATACTTATTCAAACAGCAAGCAAAGCTAAATAAACTACATTGCAAGGATAGCACAACTCATGTGAAGAAGCAAAAACTTAGGCTCAACCGATACTAACCGATAGTTGTTGAAGAAGAAAGGTGGGATGCCTACCGGGGCATCCCCAAGATTAGATGCTTGAGACTTCTTGAAATATTATCTTGGGGTGCCTTGGGCATCTCCAAGCTTTAGCTTTTGTGTCTCCTTAATTCCTCTCATATCATGGTTTCTCTTCTTTTTATCAAAAGCTTTATTCACAACAAACTCAACAAGAACTCGTGAGATAGGTTAGTATAAACCAATGCAAAACCATATCATTCTCTACTGTAAAAAATCACTTAAATTATTATTCAACATTGCATACTAGATGCCTCTGCATATTTAATACTCCTATCATCAAATAGAATCATTAAACAAGCAAACATATGCAAACAATGCAACCATAACAGCAATCTGCCAAAACAGTACAGTCTGTAAAGAATGCAAGAGTATCAATACTTCACTGACTCCAAAAATTATGAACTAAAATTCCCACTGTAATAAATTTATCAGAGCTTAATATGCAAAAAGATTCAACGTTAGACCGTGCTCTGACTTTTCTGGAGAATTTTTGCAACAGCGGTAAACTTTCTGTTTTCAAACAGCAACATGCAAACTAGCAAAATAAGCATGGCAAAGACTATCCTTGACTTTTTTATTTAAACTAAAGAAGAAAAACACTATTCTAACTAACAGCAAACAAAAACTAACAAAAGAAATTGACGCTCCAAGCAAAACACATATCATGCGGTGAATAAAAATATAGCTCCAAGTAAAGTTACCGATGAACGTAGACGAAAGAGGGGATGCCTTCCGGGGCATCCCCAAGCTTAGTTGCTTGGTTGTCCTTAAATATTACCTTGAGGTGCCTTGGGCATCCCCAAGCTTAGGCTCTTTCCACTCCTTATTCCATAGTCCATCGAATCTTTACCCAAAACTTGAAAACTTCAACCACACAAAACTCAACACAAAACTCGTAAGCTCCGTTAGTATAAGAAAATAAAACCACCACTTAGGTACTGTAATGAACTCATTCTAAATTCATATTGGTGTAATATCTACTGTATTCTAACTTCTCTATAGTTCATACCACTTAATACTAGCCATAGATGCATCAAAATAAGCAAACAACACATAGAAAACAGAATCTGTCAAAAACAGAACAGTCTGTAGTAATCTGTATAAAACATATACTTATGGAACCCCAAAAATTATGAAATAAATTGCTGGACCTGAGCAATTTGTCTATTAATCATTTGAAAAATGAATCAACCTAAAAGCACTCTCCAGTAAAAAAATGGCAGCTAATCTCGTGAGCGCAAAAGTTTCTGTTTTTCACAGCAAGATCACATAAACTTCACCCAAGTCTTCCCAAAGGTTCTACTTGGCACTCTATTGAAACAAAAGCTATAAAACATGATTACTACAGTATCATAATCATGTGGACACACAAAAACAGTAAGGATAAATATTGGGTTGTCTCCCAACAAGCACTTTTCTTTAATGCCTTTTAGCTAGGCATGATGATGGCAATGATGCTCTCATAAAAGATAAGAATTGAAACATAACGGGAGCATCATGAAGCATATGACTAGCACATTTAAGTCTAACCCACTTCCTATGCATAGGGATTTTGTGAGCAAAAAACTTATGGGAACAATAATCAACTAGCATAGGGAGGTAAAACAAGCATAAGTTCAAAAATTGAAGCACATAGAGAGGAAACTTGACATTATTGCAACTCCTACAAGCATATGTTCCTCTCTCATAATAATTTTCAGTAGCATCATGAATGAATTGAACAATATAACCAGCACCTAAAGCATTCTTTCATGATCTACAAGCATAGAAAATTTACTACTCTCCACTAGGGCTGGAATTCGAGCCGAGTCGAGCCAGCTCGGCTCGACTCACTAAATCTCGTTTCGTTAACGAGCTAACTCGACTCAACTCGTTACTATAACAAGCTCGAATCCAAGATTGGCTCGACTCGTATAACTCACGAGCTGGCTCATTTAGCTTGTTAAGCTCGTTAATGATATGAACACAAAAGCTTACGAATATGATAAAAATGATTATTTGGGAATGTGGAATGTACATATTAAACATGTACAATGTTCACAAACAATTGTAAGCATGTACGAGCTTAAGTTACAATTGTGAGTACCATGTATATGACCATTGACCACAAACAATTGTACATGACCACAATAATCAGCAAGTTGGTAACATATACATGACCAAACAATTGTAATTTCCTTGAATGTATAGGCATTTGTTGTGCGCCTGGAATGCAGGGTGCTTGGCTGATCTTTTGTACCGAGCCTAACGAGTTACACGGGTACTTGTGAGATTGGCTCGTTTAACTCGTTCTATAAATGATCTTAGACTAAAGCTTGGCTCGACTCGTTAGTCTTCGAGTTCGAGTCGATTCGAGCCAAGTCACGAGCTACTCATTTAGCTCGCGAGCTTCGAGCTTTTTTTCCAGCCCTACTCTCCACATAAGCAAACTTCTTCTTTATAGCATACGTATCATCACAATAATCATCATAAATAGTAGGTGTGCTTTCATCATAGTGAATTTGCTCATCAAAGCTTGGGGGACAAAAAATATCATCTCCATCAAACATATGTTCCCCAAGCTTGTGGCTTTGCATATCATTAGCATCATGGATATTCAAGGAATTCATACTAACAACATTGCAATCATGCTCATCATTCACATATTTAGTGCCAAACATTTTATAGATTTATTCTTCTAGCACTTGAGCAGAATTATCCTTTCCATCATACTCACGAAAGATATTAAAAAGGTGAAGCGTATGAGACAAACTCAACTTCATTTTTTTGTAGTTTTCTTTAATAAACTAGACTAGTGCTAAAACAAGAAACAAAAAGATTCGATTGCAAGATCTAAAGATATACCTTCACTTACCTAGCCTCCCTGGCAACAGCGCCAGAAAAGAGCTTGATGTCTACTACACAACCTTCTTCTTGTAGACGTTGTTGGGCCTGCAAGTGCACAGGTTTGTAGGACAGTAGCAAATTTCCCTCAAGTGGATGACCTAAGGTTTATCAATCCGTAGGAGGCGTAGGATGAAGATGGTCTCTCTCAACAACCCTGCAACCAAATAACAAAGAGTCTCTTGTGTCCCCAACACACCCAATACAATGGTAAATTGTATAGGTGCACTAGTTCGGCGAAGAGATGAAGATACAAGTGCAAAATAGATAGTAGATATAGGTTTTTGTAATCTGAAAATATAAAAACAGCAAGGTAACAAGCGGTAAAAGTGAGCGTAAACGGTATTGCAATGATAGGAAACAAGGCCTAGGGTTCATACTTTCACTAGTGCAAGTTCTCTCAACAATAATAACATAGATAAAACATATGACAAGCCCTCAACATGCAACAAAGTGTCACTCCAAAGCCACTAATAGCGGAGAACAAACGTAGAGATTATGGTAGGGTACGAAACCACCTCAAAGTTATTCGTTCAGATCGATCTATAAAAGAGTTCGTACTAGAATAACACCTTAAGACACAAATCAACCAAAACCCTAATGTCACCTAGATACTCCATTGTCACCTCAAGTATCCGTGGGCATGATTATACGATATGCATCACATAATCTCAGATTCATCCAACCAACATAAAAGTACTTCAAAGAGTGCCCCAAAGCTACTACTAGAGAGTCAAGAACGTGTGCCAACCCCTATGCACAGGTTCCCAAGTGTCACGAAACCCGCAAGTTGATCACCAAAACATACATCAAGTTGATCAATAGAATAACCCATTGTCACCACAATTATCCCACACAAGACATACATCAAGTGTTCATAAAAGACTCAATTCGATAAGATAACTTCAAAGGGGAAACTCAATTCATCACAAGAGAGTAGAGGGGGAGAAACATCATAAGATCCAACTACAATAGCAAAGCTCGGGATACATCAAGTGTTGGAAATATGCCCTAGAGGCAATAATAAAAGTATTATTATATTTCAATGTTCATGATAAATGTCTTTTATTCATGCTATAACTGTATTATCCGGAAATCGTAATACACGTGTGAATACATAGACCACAATATGTCCCTGGTGAGCCTCTAGTTGACTAGCTCGTTGTGATCAACGGATAGTCATGGTTTCCTGACTATGGACATTGGATGTCGTTGATAACGGGATCACATCATTAGGAGAATGATGTGATGGACAAGACCCAATCCTAAGACTAGCACAAAAGATCGTGTAGTTCATTTGCTAGAGCTTTGCCAATGTCAAGTATCTCTTCCTTCGACCATGAGAGCGTGTAACTCCTGGATACCGTAGGAGTGCTTTGGGTGTATCAAACATCACAACGTAACTGGGTGACTATAAAGGTGCACTACAGGTATCTCCGAAAGTATCTATTGTTTTATGCGGATCGAGACTGGGATTTGTCACTCCGTGTAAACGGAGAGGTATCTCTGGGCCCACTCGGTAGGACATCATCACATGCGCAATGTGACCAAGGAGTTGATCACGGGATGATGTGTTACGGAACGAGTAAAGTGACTTGCCGGTAACGAGATTGAACAAGGTATTGGATACCGACGATCGAATCTCGGGCAAGTAACATACCGATAGACAAAGGGAATTGAATACGGGATTGATTAAGTCCTTGACATCGTGGTTCATCCGATGAGATCATCGTGGAACATGTGGGAGCCATCATGGGTATCCAGATCCCGCTGTTGGTTATTGACCGGAGAACGTCTCGGTCATGTCTACATGTCTCCCGAACCCGTAGGGTCTACACACTTAAGGTTCGATGACGCTAGGGTTATAAAGGAAGCTTGTATGTGGTTACCGAATGTTGTTCGGAGTCCCGGATGAGATCCCGGACGTCACGAGGAGTTCCGGAATGGTCCGGAGGTAAAGATTTATATATGGGAAGTCCTGTTTTGGTCACCGGAAAAGTTTCGGGCGATATCGGTATTGTACCGGGACCACCGGGAGGGTCCCGGGGTCCACCAAGTGGGGCCACCTGCCCCAGAAGGCTGCGTGGGCCAAGTGTGGGAGGGGACCAGCCCCTAGGAGGGCTGGTGCGCCCCCCACAAGGAGTCCAAGGCGCAAGAGAGAGTGGGAGGGGGCAAACCCTAGTCCAGATGGGCCTTAAGGCCCATATTGGTGCGCCTCCCTCTCCTCTCCCCCCTTGGCCGCCTCCCCTTTGCCATCTAGGGCTGGCCGCACCCCTTGGGGGTGGGAAACCCTAAAGGGGGCGCAGCCCCCCCTTCCCCCTATATATAGATGAGTTTTGGGGCTGCCATACACATGAGTTCTCTCCCTCTTGGTGCAGCCCTACCTCTCTCCCTACTCCTCCTCTCCCATGGTGCTTGGCGAAGCCCTGCGGGATTGCCACGCTCCTCCACCACCACCACGCCGTTGTGCTGCTGTTGGATGGAGTCTTCCTCAACCTCTCCCTCTCTCCTTGCTGGATCAAGGCGTGGGAGACGTCACCGGGCTGTACGTGTGTTGAACGCGGAGGTGCCGTGCGTTCGGCACTTGATCATCGGTGATTTGAATCACGACGAGTACGACTCCATCAACCCCGTTCACTTGAACGCTTCCGCTTAGCGATCTACAAGGGTATGTAGATGCACTCTCCTTCTACTCGTAGCTGGTTTCTCCATAGATAGATCTTGGTGACACGTAGGAAAATTTTGAATTTCTGCTACGTTCCCCAACAGTGGCATCATGAGCTAGGTCTATTGCGTAGATTCTTTGCACGAGTAGAACACAAAGTAGTTGTGGGCGTTGATGTTGTTCAATATGCTTACCGTTACTAGTCCAATCTTGTTTCGACGGTATTGTGGGATGAAGCGGCCCGGACCGACCTTACACGTACTCTTACGTGAGACAGGTTCCACCGATTGACATGCACTTGGTGCATAAGGTGGCTAGCGGGTGCCAGTCTCTCCCACTTTAGTCGGAACGGATTCGATGAAAAGGGTCCTTATGAAGGGTAAATAGCAATTGGCATATCACGTTGTGGTTTTGCGTAGGTAAGAAACGTTCTTGCTAGAAACCCATAGCAGCCACGTAAAACATGCAACAACAATTAGAGGACGTCTAACTTGTTTTTGCAGGGTATGCTATGTGATGTGATATGGCCAAGAAGAATGTGATGAATGATATGTGATGTATGAGATTGATCATGTTCTTGTAATAGGATTCACGACTTGCATGTCGATGAGTATGACAACCGGCAGGAGCCATAGGAGTTGTCTTTATTTTTTGTATGACCTGTGCGTCATTGAAGAACGCCATGTAACTTACTTTACTTTATTGCTAAACGCGTTAGTCATAGAAGTAGAAGTAGTCGTTGGCGTGACAACTTCATGAAGACACGATGATGGAGATCATGATGATGGAGATCATGGTGTCATGCCGGTGACGATGATGATCATGGAGCCCCGAAGATGAAGATCAAAAGGAGCAAAATGATATTGGCCATATCATGTCACTATTTGATTGCATGTGATGTTTATCATGTTTATGCATCTTGTTTACTTAGGACGACGGTAGTAAATAAGATGATCCCTTACAAAATTTCAAGAAGTGTTCTCCCCTAACTGTGCACCGTTGCTACAGTTCGTCGCTTCTAAGCACCACGTGATGATCGGGTGTGATGGATTCTTACGTTCACATACAACGGGTGTAAGACAGTTTTACACAGCGAAAACACTTAGGGTTAACTTGACGAGCCTAGCATGTGCAGACATGGCCTCGGAACACGGAGACCGAAAGGTCGAGCATGAGTCGTATGGTAGATACGATCAACATGAAGATGTTCACCGATGATGACTAGTCCGTCTCACGTGATGATCGGACACGGGCTAGTTGACTCGGATCATGTAATCACTTAGATGACTAGAGGGATGTCTATCTGAGTGGGAGTTCATAAGATGAGCTTAATTATCCTGAACATAGTCAAAAGACCTTTTGCAAATTATGTCGTAGCTCGCGCTATAGTTCTACTGTTTAGATATGTTCCTAGAGAAAATTATAGTTGAAAGTTGATAGTAGCGATTATGCGATCAGTAGAAAGCTTATGTCCTTAATGCACCGCTCAGTGTGCTGAACCCCAAACGTCGTTTGTGGATGTTGTGAACATCGGACATACACGTCTTGATAACTACGTGATAGTTCAGTTAAACGGTTTAGAGTTGAGGCACGAAAGACGTTTTCGAAACATCGCGAAACATATGAGATGCTTCGAGGGCTGAAATTGGGATTTCAGGCTCGTGCCCATGTCAAGAGGTATGAGACCTCCGACAATTTTCTTAGCCTACAAACTAAGGGAGAAAAGCTCAATCGTTGAGCTTGTGCTCAGATTGTCTGAGTGCAACAATCACTTGAATCGAGTGGGAGTTGATCTTCCAAATGAGATAGTGATGTTTCCCCAAAGTCATTGCCACCAAGCTGCTAGAGCTTCGTGATGAACTATAACATATCAGGGATAGATATGATGATCCTTGAGGTATTCGCGATGTTTGACACCGCGAAAGTAGAAATCAAGAAGGAGCATCAATTGTTGATGGTTGGTGAAACCACTAGTTTCAAGAAGGGCAAGTGCAAGAAGGGATACTTCATGAAACGGCAAATCAGCTGCTGCACCAGTGAAGAAACCCGAGGTTGAACCCAAACCCGAGACTAAGTGCTTCTGTAATAAGGGGAACAACCACTGGAGCAGCATTACCCTAGATACTTGGTAGATGAGAAGGCTGGCAAGGTCGATAGAAGTATATTGGATATACATTATGTTAATGTGTACTTTACTAGTACTCCTAGTAGCACCAGGGTATTGGATACCGGTTCGGTTGCTAAGTATTAGTAACTCGAAATAAAAGCTACGGAATAAACGGAGACTAGCTAAAGGTGAGCTGACGATATATGTTGGAAGTGTTTCCAAGGTTGATATGATCAAGCATCGCACGCTCCCTCTACCACCGAGATTGGTGTTTGCGTTGAGCATAGACATGATTGGATTATGTCTATCGCAATACGGTTATTCATTTAAGGAGAATAATGGTTACTCTGTTTATTTGAATAATACCTTCAATGGTCTTACACCTAAAATGAATGGTTTATTGAATCTCGATCGTAGTGATACACATTTTCATGCCAAAAGATATAAGATAGTAATGATAGTACCACTTACTTGTGGCACTGCTGTGTAAGTCATATTGGTATAAAACGCATGAAGAAGCTCCATGTTGATGGATCTTTGGACTCACTCGTTTTTGAAAAGTTTGAGACATGCGAACCATGTCTATTGGTGTATATGCATGAAGAAACTCCATGCAAATGGACCGTTCGGACTCACTTGATTTTGAATCACTTGAGATATGCAAATCATACCACATAGGCAAGATGACTGAAAAGCCTCGGTTTCAATAAGATGGAACAAGATAGCAACTTGTTGGAAGTAACACATTTTGATGTGTGCAGTCCAATAAGTGCTGAGGCATGCAGTGAATATCGTTATGTTCTTACTTCACAGATGATTCGAGTAGATGTTGAGAATATTTACTTGATGAAACACAAGTCTGAATTATTGAATGGTTCAAGTAATTTCAGAGTGAAGTAGAAGATCATTGTGACAAGAGGATAAAATGTCTATGATACGATCATAGAGATGAATATCTGAGTTACGAGTTTTGGCACACAATTAAGACATTGTGGAAAATGTTTCACAATTAATACCGCCTGGAACACCATAGTGTGATGGTGTGTCCGAACATCATAGTTGCACCCTATTGGATATGGTGCGTACCATGATGTCTCTTATCGAATTACCACTATCGTTCATGGGTTAGGCATTAGAGACAACCACATTCACTTTAAATAGGGCACCACATAATTCCGTTGAGATGACACCGTATGAATTATGGTTTAGAGAAACCTAAGTTGTCGTTTCTTGAAAGTTTGGGGCTGCGACGCTTATGTGGAAAAGTTTCAGGATTGATAAGCTCGAACCCAAAGCGGATAAAATGCATCTTCATAGGACACCCAAAACAGTTGGGTATACCTCCTGTCTCAGATCCGAAAGCAATAAGGGATTGTTTCGAGAATCAGGTCCTTTCTCGAGGAAAAGTTTCTCTCGAAAGAATTGAGTGGGAGGATGGTGGAAACTTGATGAGGTTATTGAACCGTCTCTTCAACTAGTGTGTGGCAGGGCACAGGAAGTTGTTCCTGTGGCACCTACACCAATTGAAGTGGAAGCTTATGATAGTGATCATGAAGCTTCGGATCAAGTCACTACCGAACCTCGTAGGACGACAAGGACACGTACTACTTCGGAGTGGTAAGGTGATCCTGTCTTGAAGGTCATGTTGCTAGACAACAATGAACCTACGAGCTATGGAGAAGCGATGGTGGGCCCGAATTCCGACAAATGGTTAGAAGCCATGAAATCCGAGATAGTATCCATATATCAGAACAAAGCATGGACTTTGATGGACTTGCCCGATGATCGGCAATCCATTGAGATAAATGGATCTTTTAAGAAGAAGACGGACGTGGATGGTAATGTCACCATCTATGAAGCTCGACTTGTGGCGAAGTGTTTTCCGACAAGTTCAAGGAGTTGACTACGATGAGATTTTCTCACTCGTAGCGATGCTTAAAGTCCGTCGGAATCATGTTAGCATTAGCTGCATTTATGAAATCTGGCAGATGGATGTCAAGACAAGTTTCCTTACTAGTTTTCGTAAGGAAAGGTTGTATGCAATACAATCAGAAAAGTTTTGTCGATCCTAAGGATGCTAAAAGGTATGCTAGCTCCAGCGATCCTTCTAAGGACTGGAGTAAGCATCTCGGAGTTGGAATGTACGCTTTGATGAGATGATCAAAGATTTTGGATTTATACAAAGTTTATGAGAAACTTGTATTTCCAAAGAAGTGAGTGGGAGCACTATAGAATTTCTGATGAGTATATGTTGTTGACATATTGATGATCAGAGATGATGTAGAATTTCTAGAAAGCATATAGGGTTATTTGAAAGGTGTTTTTCAATAGAAAACCTGGATTAAGCTACTTGAACATTGAGCATCAAGATCTATAAGGATAGATCAAAATGCTTAATAATACTTTCAAATGAGCACATACCTTGACATGATCTTGAAGGTGTTCAAGATGGACCAGTCAAAGAAGGAGTTCTTGCCTGAGTTGTAAGGTACGAAGTTAAGACTTAAAGCTCGACCACGGCAGAAAAGAGAGAAAGGACGAAGGTCGTCCCCTATGCTTTAGACGTAGGCTCTACAGTATGCTATGCTGTGTACCGCACCGAAAGTGTGCCTTGCCATGAGTCAGTCAAGGGGTACAAGAGTGATCCATGAATGGATCATAGGACAGCGGTCAAAGTTATCCTTAGTAACTAGTGGACTAAGGAATTTTCTCGATTATGGAGGTGGTAAAAGAGTTCGTCGTAAAGGTTACGACGATGCAAGCTTGACACCTATCCGGATAGCTCTGAGTAGAGAGACCGGATACATATAATGGAGCAATAATTTAGAATAGCTCCAAGTAGAACAGTTGTTTGGAATAGCTCCAAATAGAGCGTGGTAGCTGCATCTAGGAGATGACATGGAGATTTGTAAAGCACACACGGATCTGAAAGGTTCAGACCCGTTGACTAAAACCTCTCTCACAAGCAACATGATCAAACATAAAACTCATTGAGTGTTAATCACATAGTGATGTGAACTAGACTACTGACTCTAGTAAACTCTTGGGTATTAGTCACATGGCGATGTGACCTGTGAGTGTTAATCACATGGCGATGTGAACTAGATTATTGACTCTAGTGCAAGTGGGAGACTGTTGGAAATATGCCCTAGAGGCAATAATAAAAGTATTATTATATTTCAATGTTCATGATAAATGTCTTTTATTCATGCTATAACTGTATTATCCGGAAATCGTAATACACGTGTGAATACATAGACCACAATATGTCCCTGGTGAGCCTCTAGT
Source organism: Triticum aestivum (assembly GCF_018294505.1). Lineage (NCBI taxonomy): Eukaryota > Viridiplantae > Streptophyta > Magnoliopsida > Poales > Poaceae > Triticum > Triticum aestivum. The sequence continues at coordinate 627,211,766 of NC_057810.1, read as the reverse complement.
TGACTAGCTCGTTGTGATCAACGGATAGTCATGGTTTCCTGACTATGGACATTGGATGTCGTTGATAACGGGATCACATCATTAGGAGAATGATGTGATGGACAAGACCCAATCCTAAGCCTAGCACAAAAGGTCGTGTAGTTCATTTGCTAGAGCTTTGCCAATGTCAAGTATCTCTTCCTTTGACCATGAGAGCGTGTAACTCCTGGATACCGTAGGAGTGCTTTGGGTGTATCAAACGTCACAACGTAACTGGGTGACTATAAAGGTGCACTACAGGTATCTCCGAAAGTATCTATTGTTTTATGCGGATCGAGACTGGGATTTGTCACTCCGTGTAAACGGAGAGGTATCTCTGGGCCCACTCGGTAGGACATCATCATATGCGCAATGTGACCAAGGAGTTGATCACGGGATGATGTGTTACGGAACGAGTAAAGTGACTTGCCGGTAACGAGATTGAACAAGGTATTGGATACCGACGATCGAATCTCGGGCAAGTAACATACCGATAGACAAAGGGAATTGAATACGGGATTGATTAAGTCCTTGACATCGTGGTTCATCCGATGAGATCATCGTGGAACATGTGGGAGCCATCATGGGTATCCAGATCCCGCTGTTGGTTATTGACCGGAGAACGTCTCGGTCATGTCTACATGTCTCCCGAACCCGTAGGGTCTACACACTTAAGGTTCGATGACGCTAGGGTTATAAAGGAAGCTTGTATGTGGTTACCGAATGTTGTTCGGAGTCCCGGATGAGATCCCGCACGTCACGAGGAGTTCCGGAATGGTCCGGAGGTAAAGATTTATATATGGGAAGTCCTGTTTTGGTCACCGGAAAAGTTTCGGGCGATATCGGTATTGTACCGGGACCACCGGGAGGGTCCCGGGGTCCACCAAGTGGGGCCACCTGCCCCAGAAGGCTGCGTGGGCCATGTGTGGGAGGGGACCAGCCCCTAGGAGGGCTGGTGCGCCCCCCACAAGGAGTCCAAGGCGCAAGAGAGAGTGGGAGGGGGCAAACCCTAGTCCAGATGGGCCTTAAGGCCCATATTGGTGCGCCTCCCTCTCCTCTCCCCCCCTTGGCCACCTCCCCTTTGCCATCTAGGGCTGGCCGCACCCCTTGGGGGTGGGAAACCCTAAAGGGGGCGCAGCCCCCCCTTCCCCCTATATATAGATGAGTTTTGGGGCTGCCATACACATGAGTTCTCTCCCTCTTGGTGCAGCCCTCCCTCTCTCCCTACTCCTCCTCTCCCGTGGTGCTTGGCAAAGCCCTGCTGGATTGCCACGCTCCTCCATCACCACCACGCCGTTGTGCTGCTGCTGGATGGAGTCTTCCTCAACCTCTCCCTCTCTCCTTGCTGGATCAAGGCGTGGGAGACGTCACCGGGCTGTACGTGTGTTGAACACGGAGGTGCCGTGCGTTCGGCACTTGATCATCGGTGATTTGAATCACGACGAGTACGACTCCATCAACCCCGTTCACTTGAACGCTTCCGCTTAGCGATCTACAAGGGTATGTAGATGCACTCTCCTTCTACTCGTAGCTGGTTTCTCCATAGATAGATCTTGGTGAAGCGTAGGAAAATTTTGAATTTCTGCTACGTTCCCCATCATCAAGATCGTGCCATAGAGGAACACGAGAGAGAACACGAGAGAGAGAGATCAAACACATAGCTACTGGTGCATACCCACAGCCCCGAGGGTGAACTACTCCCTCCTCGTCATGGATAGCGCCGGGATGATGAAGATGGCCTCCGGTGATGGGATCCCCCTTCGGCAGGGTGCCGGAATAGGGTCCCGAGTGTTTTTTGGTGGCTACAGAGGCTTGCGGCGGAGGAACTCCCGATCTATCTTCTGTTCTGGAAGTTTTAGGGTACATAGGTATATATGGGTGCAGGGGGTACGTCGGAGGAGCTACGTGGGCCCCACGAGGCAGGGGTGGGTGGGCGTGCCCCCCACCCTCGTGGGCAGCCCGTATCTCCCCAGACGTGCACTCCAAGTTCCCTGGGTTGCTTTCCTTCCAAAAATAACTTCTCAAGTTGATTTCGTTCCGTTTTGACTCCGTCTGATATTCATTTTCCTCGAAACACTGAAATAGGCATAAAATAGCAAATCTGGGCTGGGCCTCCGGTTAATAGGTTAGTCCCAAAAATAATATAAAAGTGGATAATAAAGCCCAATATTGCCTAAAATAGTAGATAAAGTAGCATGGAGCAATCAAAAATTATAGATACATTGGAGACGTATCACCATGCACTTCAGATTATTAGCCTGGAGTTCGCGGCTCAATCTTTTTTTTCTAAAAAAGATTGAGCCGAATAAAAATAGATCATGATATGATCATGAGACTTGACAAATCGAGATTCGTCTATTCTATATATCTAGAATATATATATTAAGGTATAATACAATACTCTTCTTTAACTGAACTGAACAGAGCAAACCTCAACCGATGCGGCCAAAGAGCAAGTGGACTGAACTGCTCTCCCTTACTATGAATAAAACGGAGAGTAGAACCGAACACTTGAAGCTCTCTCTCTTTAGCCCTATGTCTCTTATCCCTAGGAGGCCTTCCTCCACTAGCAGGTTTCTTTGGAAAACTCTATGTATTCTGGTGTGGATGGCAAAGGGCGGGCGCCGAAAAGGAAGCAGTGACGCCTTTTCGACGAAAGATTGGCTTGGTAGGCGCAGCTTACTCACCCTACTCCCTTAGACAATGCCCCAAAATTTCAAACATGTATCTAGAATTACTGGAAAACTACAAAAAATAGTGAAAATAAGCTCGTTAGGAGCCCATCCAAAATCGTGAATTTTCTTTTTACCTCATAAGGGAAACAAAGTCGTTAGGTGGTTATTGGCTTATGCGTTCTGTTATCATTTCCAACTGGAGGATCCCTTAATCCAATTAAAGGAGGATTATAAATGGATAGATGGTTATTGGCAAGAACTCATTGAATCTATCGTTTGGGCTCTGCTATTCACGAATGAGCATTGCTATCTGATTCCTACAAAAGAGATAGCGAAAGCTCACTTTTGTCAAATGGGGCTAGAAAGCATAGAACCCCGTCTTAAATCAACCGGTGAATCCAGAATGAAAGTGAGGAGAACATGATATGTTATGAGAAGAGTGACGTAGGAATAGATTGCATTTCAAAAAGAATCTATACACTCAATAAGCCAGAACAGGAAGATTCAACTGCAAAAAGAACTGGTACGGTGTGAGAAGAGGCCTATTCTCAATAATGAACAAGATGATGCAGCTCTAGTTGCTGGAGACAGAGGACGTGGACGCGGCAAAGGGTTGAAGGGAGATAGTGCATCAAGTTATTCGCAAGGGCCAACTTGATCCTCTTCCCCAGGGATCTCAGATGAGGGAAGCCTAGGAGAGCCGCCGACTCCAACTATCGTCCATGTACGATCCATACTAGATCTGACCAACTGCAGCTTCAAATAGATCATATATTAATTCTCTCTCTCTCTCTAAAAATATAGAAAAAAGGAGTCTGTGCGCCGAGATCTGCCATAAAAGGTCCTGCAATGCAATTGCCCCCTATTAGTCAAGTACCCCTCTTCCTATTTAGTTTAAGGGTTAAGGCGAGAAATGGCTTGATGAACCCTTCCGTTCACCACGCACCGGCCCCATTCACTTGCAACTCGTAGAGGCTGTAAGTAAACAGTGCCCCACTAAATTCAAAGTGACGGTGGGGTTGAAAGTCGAGAGTGCCTACCTCTGCGCCGAGAGTGCCCACCCTTTCTGTCAAGTAGGCTACTTTTTCCGAAACGCAGTCCGGAATAAGCGTTCCTGCCAGCAGTCTTATACTTAATAGTCCACTGCTCTATGACGATTTGACCTCTTTCCTGGGCTCTGCTTGCTCGTCTACGCTCCGACCAATTCAGTCAAAATCGAAAAAAATGATGTTTCCTTGAAAAAGTCTAAGAAATAGTAGTAGTAGTCAAAAAGTGCACAATTACTTTCGCATCAGAGGAGTGGCCGCCGATCTACCTTATGGATGGATCGAGAAATGTTTAGATTAGAGAAGATACTACAAGAAGAAAATTAATATGATGTAAATAAATAAACAATTGGTAAAAGGAATACTACCACAAATAAAGCACATATAATGGTGGAGAAAATGGAACATAATGCATTGGACAACAATGCCCAACCATGTTATGAATTTGTTAGAGTAGCTTCCAAAAAAATGCAAGGAAGAGTAACTTCAAATTTGAGTGTGAGATATCATCCATTCCAAGTTGATTATGTGTAAAAATACACCGGGAAGGGAATAGAGAAACGAAGCAATAAAATTGGCTATTGCTCTAGTCCAATAAATTTACTTGTACAACATTGTCCCATCTCCTTTGAATTGTCTTCACTAAGATTTTATTCTCTGCACCTCTTTATCCAGATTCGTTACTGAAAAGGCATTTAGGTTGCTCATTCATCAAAACAAAACATGGGAGAGATCAATAATACATTCGCAGTAAAATACAGAAAATAAAAAGACAATTCACAAGAATGTCCCATATTGCAATATAATTATAGTACTTACTGTCAGTGTAAGCAAATAACAACAAAAGCAGCCAAGATTATGCTCAAATATGACATGGCACCATACTTTGCAACTTAGTTTTGCTAGCTAACAATCTGAAACTGTAGATACGAATTGAAATAAGATGTGTCTTGTACAAGCAATCCAAGTACATATTCAACCATCTTGACACAAACCATAAAAAAGGGTACCTAATCCCTGGAAAATCTGTGAATTGTTCTGTCAGTAAATTCAAATCACATACAATGAGTGCATGATAGCTGGTTAAATGAGCCAACCATTTCCAACCAATAATAGTGTAAGCATGCAAGGAAAGATCTTGCCAGCTCAAACATGAGTGAAAATGATAACAAAAGATATCAAAGGGTTGTACTCAATATCCAGGTACTAGAGAATTAATGTGAGTTCTTCTATACAAAAGACGTCGCTGGTGTTGAAACCAAAAAATACTTTGGATTACCATGTAGCGTAGTAGTATGGAACATGTCTGCATATCAGCTTTTTGATGCAAACTCAGAAGTGTATACACAGTTTAGGACTTTTCTACAAAACAATTATAACATCAACAAGATATATGAGGTAGTAGATCATCAAAATGCCATACCACTCTTCTCTTGATAATCAAACTCCCCTCTAAATTATATAAACATATAAACCATCTATAGTAGCCAACAGTGCACTCATTTTCTTTTTTACAATAAACAACCAAATTCTATAAACCAAAAAGACATTACCATATTTTGGCAAAGAAGCTAAAGGATACATCATGGTTTACTCTGGAATAACACGCCCATGATCGAAAGATTCATATGGCGATGAAACTTCTTATGTATGCCTACGTTTCTCTTAATATTAGGCGACCACATATTTGTTACATTCATCCCAAGGTAGAAAACATGCTTGTACTCTTAAAAACAATCGTGTAAACCAAGTTAATTTGTTTATACCGTTGAGCCAAATCAGAAGTATTTATAACTATGAATTTCGATAGCTCATGTTTTTTTACACGACACTATGACAGTCAAGAGGAAATACACTTATTTAACATCAAAGTGGTAAATCACTTGTTACCACTATAACCCTGAAAATATCAGAGACGACTTCAAGACCCTTGCATATGGCTCCTATATCATAACAATATAAATCAAAACAAACACTTGCTAGTTACTCTTGTAACAAAAGAAGTCCTACGACTACAAAAAAAAAATCTTGTAGTTCATTCTTTCATAGTAAACGCTGACTGAATTATAGTTGCCAACACTCATGCATCACAGTGCCAGGAGTCCAGTAAAATAGCATGACTATCACTATTTTTTAACATCTGTAGCACAAATATGTACAAGGGAAATAATGTAAATCCCTGGCAGTAAAGTGGCAATAATATTGGAGACTTTTGATTTTTAGTGGAACTTGTAGCAATCACACATGAAATATTCCTACCAAAACACACACAGATGAAGTACTACAGAGATAACAATTGGCCAACATGTAGACAAAATAGTACATCAGACAACCGAAGTGAGCACATCTGAATAGAGAAAGAAAGGTGACACTGGACTTCCCTGCTATCACCGTGCCATTGCAAGAACGCACAGCCACCATGTTGTGGAGCAAATTGAACAAAATTCAAAACTCACTCATAGATGCATCATGAACCTGATTGTTTGAATCTCTTGTCCGTGTTGTAATGACAAATAGGATAATGCCAAGAGGTTAGGGTTTCAGACACCTAGGCGGAAACAAGAGAATTTGCAGATTTCTTTCGTTGATAATGAAAAACAAGAAATTACACACGCAAGAATTTAAGGAATCACTCGGACCCGAGAGGAGATCTGGGCTGTCCGGCGTGGTGGAGGTGAGGCGCAGCGAGATGAGGCGTTGTGGCCGAAACTCGCGGCGCATCGGGCAACACACGCGTTGGTGCGCGGAAGAAGGCACAGCTCCTCCTCGGCCCTCGCATGTACACGATGGCGGCTTGTGCGTCCTGGCGGCGGTGTCTCGCTGGCAGTGGCGTGCGGCCTTCATGCTTTTGTGTATTTTCTCTCTTCTGTGATGTGGAGGCTTCGTATGTGGATGGATTTGTTGAGGTGGGCGCTAATTAAGGGAGAGAGGTTAACCGATGTTAGTTTGGATGGCGTGCGTGATTGCAGGAGTTTTTTTCTTCTTATGTGTGATTGCAGGAGTTGCGGACGTGAGACGTGGGATATTTTTCTCCGCGGGCGGAGTATGGTTAGTCAATCTAAATTGCTAATTGCACACAGAAAACGGGTCAGATTAAGACTAACCGTTAAATCAAGTTTAATGGGCCTAATTTTATGATGGTAATTAGTCCGTGTATATTTTGTGGGATGCGTTTAGAGAAGACTATATTTGATCTTTTATAAATAGTGTAGAAGAGTAGAGAAAGGGGAGCCAAGTAATGTCACATACAGAGGGTGACAAGAATCTGGAATACTTGGGTCGGTTGCTTTTAGTTTTTGGTAAACATCTCCAATACGGGTAGCTATACCCCCACACGGCCATTTAGCGCAGAAAGGTGTTTTTACTCGTCTATCACCGGCCGAAATAGAAGAAATACACTACGTATATCATGGCAAAATTCGGGAATGCGATTCCCACCTTGTCCTATATGTTGAGTAACGTGATTGTATTGAAAATATAGGTTAGACTAGAAAATATTATAGCTTGTCTTGTATTTCAAATCGATCATATATTTCGATATATATGCCCACAAGGCTCAAGCAATCCAATGAACTATTCCATCAATCGCTCTCTCCCTTCTATCACCGGCCGGTTTTCGGGTTCTAAACCCTACCCGCCCGTCGCTTCCGCTCCGCGCGGCGCCCTCCAGGACGGTCGGCCTTCACGACCGCCGCCGGGGGCTACGCCGCCCGTGCCTAGGGTTCGTCCGCCGGCCGTGTCGACCGGCTACACTAGAGAGTCTTTTCCCCGATCCTTTGATCTAGATTTTTCTCTCTCTCTCGCCGGTCGCTTTGATCGACCTCTACTTTTTGGTTTTCCGATCCACTGGATCGAATTGCGCCGCCCACCGCCGTCGTCGACCCCCATGCGCCTCTACTCCGACACCGGCGTGACCGGCCGGCCTCTTCACTGACCCAGCCGTCGTCCGCGCCCCGGCCCGCTCGTTAATCTACGCCGGTCGTCACCGCCTTGCTCCGACCGGAACACCTGCATCGCCCCGATCCGGTGGCCTCACGCCATGCGACGGCCAATCATAGCCGCCGTTCGCGCGCCGGCCCGCCCATCGGTCCACGTCACCCACCTCCACCGAATCTGCCCGGCGGCCCGGCGGTCTACCTCCCCGGCTTCGTCCTCGGCTGCATCGGGACGGCTGCGTCACGCTCGTCTGATGCCTCAACTCAGGCGCCCCTTCTCCGTAGGTCGCTCGGGCCTCGCTGCTCGGGCGCCGGCGCTGCTTTGGTAGCCCGGGTGCCGGTGCTGACACGCTCGTCCGCACGACGTCCCATGCTGTCCGTCATTGCCGGCCTCATCCCGGACTCCGCCGCCACCACGCCTCCATTGAGCGGCATCCCCGACCTCGCGTGTGATCGACTTGATCACCCCCTCGCCGCCGCGATCCGCCCCATCTATGTTTCGCGACCAACCTGGCCCGACGATTGCGCGCGCCTCCGCAGGTCCCGTGAAGATTGTCCCCTAGTTCAGCATGCCCCTCCGCCGATCGAGCAACGGGCTGCAGCTGCGTCGCCCCGTCGGGCCGTAGCAGCGCCGCCCCATGGTTCTCCTCATGGCTGCATCAACTCGTGCGTTGCCGCTGCGTCGCCCTACGGGCCATAGTGCCGCGATACGCGGTCCCAGCCGCCGCCCCGAGGTTGTCCCCGCGGTTGCACCGACCCGTGCTCCGCTGCTGCACCGCCCCTTCGGGCCGTAGCACCGCGGCCCGCGGTTCACTCCGCCGTCACCGCGTGTCGACCTCCCGTGGTACGCGCCGTGCCGTCTCCCTTGGTGCGGGAATGCTACCGTCGGCGCCGGTCTTCGTCATGTCGCCAGGCTTTTTCACCTACTTCGAGCACCGCCGCCGCGCTCCTAACCTAGCCGCCGCCGCTGCTCTTCTTTGGTCGCTGCTGCCACTACTCCCATAGCTGCCGCAGCCGCCCGTCCACCTCCTTCATCTTCATACAACACCAGCTCGTCGTCAGCATCGCCGTCATCTACCCCGACCACTTCGTCTAGTCCGACCACCGTTGGTGACATTGGCCCCGCCCCGATGGACGCTGCAATCGTCGTCGAGTTCTTCTCCGCTGGCCCCTCTGACTTCTTCGACATGGCTTACAACTCGTGCAGGTCCCTCGTCTACGCATGTCCTGTGCTGGCAACACCGATGCATGCCTTCATCCACGATGTGTCCCCGGGCCTGGCAAGCCTGGTCGATGCTCCGTCAACTTCGTCTTCGTCCGTCTACGCATGCATGTTGCTGGCAACACCGGTGTGTACCTTCGTCCATGATGTGTCTCCGGGCTTGGCAAACCCGCCGCGCCGCGTCGTCAAAAGCATCTTCTTCCCGGCGCATCACTACTTCGACATCACTGTGCCCATGCTAACTCGGCGCCCCTTGCGCCCGTGGCTCCACGATGACTTCCTCGACACCGGCCACCCCGACTCGACATCGACCACGACATTCTTCGCACGGCTACCTCGACCACGGCTCCACCACCCACGCTCTCGGCTACCTCGACAACAACACAAAGGGCTATCGCCTTGCTTGAGCAACCTCGTCGGTTTCCACTCTAGCCATGACTTCCGCGATGCGTCGATCATTACAACTGTGGGGGTGTCCGTCGGCTTGCCTTCGGATTCTTCTCCAGTCTCACTGTCTGCGTCGCTATCGTTGTGACTACGGGGGATGTTGAGTAACGTGATTGTATTGGAAACATAGGTTAGAATACAAAATATTCTAGCTTGCCTTGTACTCCAAGTAGATCATGTATTCTTATATATATGCACACGAGGCTCAAGCAATCCAACGAACTATTCCATCAATCCCTCTCTCCCTTCTAACACTATATTGTATTTCACTTTTTTTTCGAGATTTTTTCTTTCTTCCTTTCTTTTCTAAAATGTTTTTTGACACTACACTAATGTTGAAACATTTTAATGTCAAAAATATTCTTATATTATGGAACGGAGGAAGTAGCTAATTTCGATTAGTTATAACTGGCAGCAAAGTCGAACCTAAAGCGGTGTTTGTCCGGCATCAAATATTTTAATGATAAAATGTAGTCGGGAGTACTTTGGTTCTTAAATTCTTTGCAAGGATTCGTGGTTTTGAAAGATTCGAGTGTCATGTTCAGAAGGCAGGATTCTGCTCCAAGCTCTGTCGGCCTGAACCGAACTTTCTCTTGTGTTTTTCTTTCTGATGAGTGGAGGCCTTCTCTTGCGTAGTCGGTAATTCTTACTGTTTTTTCCTTTTTGATTTTTTTTAACACAATACAAATGCAAGCGCTTATACATACGTACATACACTTATCCTTATGAACGCACACACTCACACCCTACCCCTATGAGCACCTTCGAGAGACTGAGCCGGCATATAATTTTTCAGATTTACGAAGTAACCGTAGGCGTACATGCCTCATCGTCGATGAGAACATCTCCTCCCATTAAAAGTTTATCGCCGGAAATTCTGGAATAAATCTAGCACCAGGACTGAACCCTGATGGGCCATTGTCCCTCTAAGAGCATCTCCAGCCGCGCCC